>NW_026992677.1:0-39554 GCF_028769735.1 Zonotrichia leucophrys gambelii
CAGTACCATACTGTAAACTTTATTTGATTCATCCCAATACTAGACATGCTAGCTGGGTTATAAGTAAATGTTTGAATTGTGGGAATAATTAGTATTGTAGTTCACAAAATTGTCGCTCTTTTTGCAATAAGTGTTAAAGTAATAACTTTGGTTTGTGAATGGGAATTATTAGTGCCTGTTGAATGGGAGATACCTGAGGAATGGAGGGAAACCACAGTTAAGGGGTAGCAAAAACAATTTGCCTGGAAATTAGCTAAGTGACAAGGAAATAGAGGGCAAGACCAGATTGGCCTCTGTATTCGCCACCAAGAAGATCAAATACACCTGCTGTGGGTTGCAACTCCACAGGCATGGGAGGTGAGAGTATAAGCCATACTGGACCTCTGTTATTCCTGTTCCTGGCACTCATTTGTTGTCTTTTCCCTTTCGGGATACCAGCAAGATCATGTCACAAATGCTACAGAATACATCACATGGGAAGAAACCAAAGTTCCTCTTTTATTACACACACCCATGTCAACAGTCACTGTTATAACCCATCCAAACTGGGAACCTGTAAGCAAAACGGAGTAATTTATTGGATTGCAAGAAACTTAGGGAAAAGTGGTAATAGACAGGGAATTGAATGTCCAAAAGGAGAGAGAGAGATTTATTTAGCATTTAATCTTAAAGATAGAGTTCAGGATTCAGTAAAAAAACAAAGAGTAAAAAAGGTAAAATCAGCACAGCAATTTAACTCTGTGTTGACCCTAAAATATATGTTGAATAGTATTACAAGACTCCAAGCAGTTATAGAAATGATAACAAATAAAGCTGCTCAGGCACTGGAATTAATATTGAGTCAGCAAAGCCAAGCAAAAACTGTAGTATATCAGAATAGGTTGGCTTTGGACTATTTATTGGCTAAAGAAGGAGGTGTTTGTGGAAAGCTTAATATATCATATTGTTGAAAATAGATGACAACGGGGATGTCATTCTGGGAAAAGCGAAAGATATTTAAAAAAAAATAAAAAAAAAAAACAAAACAAAAAAAAAAACCAACAAAACCAACCCGGGTACCAGTCCAAAAATTAGAAAACAATGAAAAAACCTAGCTGGTGGGGTAATGTATTAGAGATAAAATTATAGAAGATATTAAGATTTTTCATTTTATGTGTTAAAACTGTTTTGTTATTTCTTCCTTGTGTAATCCCCTGTTTTATTTTGCCAGCATAGTCCAGAAGATGCAAGTAGGCAAGAAATATTGCTCAAGCCAAATGATTCATAAAGAATAAGAGGGGGAATTGTGAAAAATGCGTATTTTATGATTGGGTTGTCGCAAACATTGAAATGAATATTATATATGTTATGTTAGAAAGTTACAATGTATTAATTTTCTCAAGTAGTGTGTTAAACATAGTTTTAGGTTATAACATAATGTTAAAATAGAAACTATGCTATGCCAGATACTTTTGTTAAAGAGAGGAGTTGCACCGAGATAGCAACCACAGGACACCTAAATCTTTCAGAGAGAAAGAATTTTTTGCTCTCTTATCAGAAGAAACTAACTTCTTACCACCTCGCTCAGCCCTGAAGACACCGTTAGGATTAAGAGGAAGAAGTTGACACTGACCAGACTGAATCCTTTGTTTGAATCGAATTTGTGCAGCATGTATGAGATGTATGAATATGCAACAGGTTATTGTTTTTAAGGGTTAATCCTCTGTTAACAGGTGTCCTTTTTCGGTCTTCTTTTGTCCAGAAAAAGGTACCCAGACTGTCTGTAACTCTTTACTTTTATTGTCTCGTATTGTCCTAAATCCTAGTTGTCCAAATTTTTATTACTCTAATTATATTACTATTTTTTAACCATTTTATTATTATTAGACTTTTAAAATTTTAAAAACAAGTGGTTGGTGTTTTTCACAAAGAGAGAGTAAAAAATTTCCCCCACAGAGGTGGTACTTAGGTGTTCCCACCTATCCTGGGTGTATTTTGACCCATTGGACTTTGTGTTTCATGGGCTTTTCCCCCCACCCCTGATGGATTGAGACCATCACTTTGACCAGTAGACATCTAAGCTGCAACAATCAAGCCTTGTCACAGATCCATGGGTGGTGTTTATCTAATATTCTACTCTTATCCTTTCTTTTTCTTTCTTTCTTTTCCTTATGCATTTTCTTAAGTAATATTTTTATGCTTTTATATTGCTATATTACTATAGATATTAATAATCAAAACACCTCCATACCTCCTTTCCATTGTAACCAAATTGTTTTAAAACAAACCCTATATATGTATATAGACAAACATGGATCATTGTGTTGTTTCATTCCAGTCTGCCCAAGGAATCTATTAACAAGAACCTGAGTTACTCTTGCCTTCATGAGGGCAGGTCATAACAGTCACCCCACCACGTTTCTGTGATAGCAGCTGAGTGTGGATTTGACTGCCTTGCCTGAATGCTTACCCAAGCAGTTTTTCCACAGGAGATGCTTAATGGGAAATAGGTAACAGCAACCACCATCAGAACTCCCACGCTGCTACAATTGGTGTACCAACTGGGCCTTGACTGCAGGGCTTCAAGTTAGCCCTTTGAAAGTGGCCTGAGACTGGATTTCAAGTCACAGTTAAGTGTTCCAGTTCCCCATGAGAAAAAACCCCAATTTTCTGGGGAATTTATCAAGGGCCGACTGATAACCTTCGAGGCCTTGAGGGCTGGTTAAATCAGCAAGACTCCTGAGAGGTGTTTCTTTTGACCCACTGGTGTGGTAAGTGTTCTCTGGTGAAGGTCACCTTTTTTTTTTTCCTGTTTTTATCTCATAGGAGGGAGAGCGATCAATGGGTTCTAAACTCACTACTGTTAGGAATATTAATCCACAAACATCAGAGGTTTATGTCCAAATAGGAGACAGAGGAGTCCTTTTACTTTATTCTAATAAAGAGAGAGGCCATGGGGCATTCCCCTGGGGTCTCTCTAATTTTTGGAGGATGCAGCCTCCTTTTTATCCTAATTTCCTGGCCACATTTCCCTTCTCTCTTTCCCCATTGGCTGAGGTACTTGAGAGGTAAAGACTTTCCAATACTCCGGATACTGAAGATTTCTCTCTAATATATAAACTTCCCTTTTAACTTTTAATTGATATGGAATTGAGGGGTTGTTCTTCCCCATTGTTTCTTTCATCTTGCAATGTCTAATTTCATTTATCAGCCAACCTAAAGTTTATTTGTAAAAGCGAATATCGTTTTCCATTCATCAATCAGTGGAATCCTTCCCATTGTTTCTTTTATCTCCCAGTGCTAGTTTTATTTACCAGCATACCCACAGCTTCTTTGCAAAGACAAATCCACTGTTCCTCTCACTATTGTTATAAATGATCAATCAAAAGCCAAATGATCAAAAATACAAAAATATTGGAATATGAATTCCAATATTACCAGGTGGATTGTGCCTGGGCCAGTCTGACCCTTGCTGCTGGGCCAAAGGCGGCAACTGTGGCCTATCACCCCAGAGACACCTTTAGCTTGCTGGAGGTTGCAGCTGGGCACTGAAACAAGTCCAGGCTTGTTAGGAACTCCGTTTACCTCAGGAGGGAAGGCTTCAGGCTATGGTGAAGAGGAAGGAGAAGGATTCTGCCGGAGGGTTAATATCCACAGCTTTATTCCATGGTCACAGAGGTCTGAATCTTGGTTACAGCTCCAACAGAATACCGAGCACATGGCTTGATTCGGCTTTTAAGCTCCGGGACAGGGGAAGGGGAGGGACAGGTGAGCCACCAACCAGGTGGGAGGGACAGGGTCTCAAGGGATGAGGGACACCTAAACAGGCCAATGATCCCCAGGCCTGAGGGGCATCCTTTGAAAGTGACGAACCACACGACGCCTTGCTGGAATGTTAAAACTGATTGACAACCCAGCAGGGGGCAAGGGGGGAAGGGGAAGAGAGGTATTGGCACACCTGGGAAAGGGACACGGAAGTTTAAAACAGGATATTACAACTCACCGCAACACGAAAAGATTTATTTATCTTTTTCTGCGACCAAAATATGGTCCTCAAAACTACCACAGCCAAAGAGACAGCTTCGAGCCCGGCTTCGGCGCGGAGTGAACTTGGATCCCACCTCTATTGCATCGGACCCCCCCTCGTTCACAAGAGCTGCTTCTAGGGGTGATGTTTTATACAGTTTATTATGCTCGAGGCGAAAGAGTCCAAGTTTCTTTTGTAACTCTGCATATTCATAGTTGGTTCTTTCACTGTGCAGAGCTGGACAATCGCAGTTTCCTGGTTGATAGCCAGCGTTGATCAAATCCCGGGAAGTCGTGTATTCACATCTGTCTTTCTGACGACTTCAGCTATCTTGATCGATGTTATTAACAGGGTGATGATTGGTCTTAGGCGTCTTCCCATTGCTCAGGATGGTGGTGATCATCGCACTAGGTGTGTCTATTCATAAGCTAAATGCCGATTATTATCCTGCCTCCCTCAAGAATTTCACAGTTTGAATAGACGTCTGCCTCTCAGGCTGCTTGTGGTCAGAGACTCGTTTTGATTTCACAATCTTTATAAAATACATTCTTTTGTAGCATGAATTACTTCTAACATATATTACACTATTGAGAAGAAAGAAGTTTATTCCCAAGTTTCTAATGCCCTTGTTAAAAATAATGTTAGGTTCTCTAAGGGGGATTTAAAGGTTCTCTTTCTTTGGGTCTTCCAATACTTTCCGGGCCTTACATGTTAGATAGTTTTGTCTGTTGAGTTTTGGGATAATGTTGGGAAAAAGATGTATTGAAATAGAGATTTTTGGAATGCACTTGAGTTAGCAATACGAATTAAGCATTTAAAGTTTAGCCTGTAGAACTATGTGCTGAATTCTAACCCTTCTACTTAAGAAACCCCTGCCATGGTACAAAGGGCATAGGAAATGCAAATTTCTGAAGCTTCTTGCATAAAGAACAATACCAGAGGAGACCAAGGGAACCCAGATAAAGGAGCTCCTCTGGCTCCAAGCTAATCAAAGCCACAGACATACTCAGATAAGCACCAAGAGACCAAGGGTGCACGCGCAAAGGGAAAAGTTCAAAAGTTCAGCCAGGAGGAAGACCCCAACCTTCAGCCTCAGAGACCACCAAAAGACCCCCGTGCGACCACCACAGCGAACCACGCATGCCCAGAAGGGCGTGGAACTATTTAGAGTACAAGGCGAGGACAGGCGGGGCCAGGGGTTGAATATGCATTAGAAAGTTGTGCAATCTATTGCATATGAAACACCTTTGTGAATAAAGATGTGGGTCAGACTGAAGCTTGGAGCACAAGTTTTTCATGAGAGCTATCTCGCTTGTGCCGGGTGCCGACATACATACCCACTTCATAACTATCTCTGGTTGTGGAGTCTATTTATTCTGCATATCGCTTCAGTATTACCTCCAAAATGAAGAGGATCTTCGGGTTGGGAAGTTCTATCCACTTTTTCATTCTATCTGTAAGGTGATTCAGGGTTTGGAAGAGGGTTCTGAGAAATCTAAAAGTTCTGTACCCCAGTTATCATGTTCCGACCCCCCTGTCCCTGTGCCCTCATCCCCTCAGGACAGGTTTGGGGATAAAAACCACCTAGGAAATGTGCAGGAGTGCTACCTGCCTCCTGCCACCTTCAGACCTCTCCTGTCCCCTTCTCAAGCTGGTACTGGTCATGCCAGTCTGGGCCCTAACCTAACTCTTTCTCCTACACTCCTTTATCCTGAACTTCCATGAACTTCTATTGGACAGATGGTGCCAGTCACATGGCCAGATCTCCCATTTTGAATGCTTTGGCGCAAAATTTTCCCACCTTGGCCACAAAAAATGGCATCTGGGATCCTTCTCCTCCCTTCCCTTCCCCCACCCCACCTCTGAGCCTCGCTCCTGCAGCAGGTGCTGCGTCCACATTGGGCGTTTCCCCTGAGGCAGGCACCGCCCCCATGCCGACTTCCAACGCCCTCGTGATCGCCCTTCCCCCTGCAGCAGCCCCTCCTCCCAACGCTGCCCCTGCACTGGAGTTACCCACCCCCGTGTCGTTTTCCCCGTTCCCATGGTAGCCCCTCCTCCCGTCCCCGCCCCTGTGTCGGGTCCCTCTATCCCTGCGCCTCAACACGCCCTGCTCGCACCCGACTCAGCTCTCGTGCCGGGCAGCCCCTTCTCAGCGGCAGCTGCCCTGCTACCGGCGCCCCCCTTCCCCTCTGGCCATGGTCCTCGCGGTCTCTGCAAGCCCCCCCTCCTTTACACTGGCGGCGGCCGCCGCCGCCTCTCCAACGGTCGTCTCGCCCCCCCCACTTCCCCTCAGCCGCACCCTCCCCCTTCCCCTCACCGCCTGCCGCGGTCCCCACGGTCGGCCCCTTTCCCAACCCGCTCCCGCCTACCCCTGTTGCCGCTGCACACACACCCCTCCCTCCCTTTCCCCAGCCCCGGGCCACCCCGCAGCCCCTCTGCTTGTACTGAACCATAGGATTCTGATAAAGCCTAGAGAATTAGATATTGGGAAACAAGTTACGGGACATTTTTTAGAAAGCTTAGAAGCTAGGAGTTAGGAATGTAACCAATAAAGGTAGACCGTTTCGTAGAAGGATTAGAAATTGACCAAGACTGATTGTTTGCACTTGGTAATACTTAGAGCCAGCCAAAGCGGGGCCAATATACATCTGGTAACATTCGGGTGAAATCAGTATACATCGCATAACACTCAGAGCCAGCCCAGAGAGACCCATACATTATGAATTTTGACACCGAAACTAATCAAGACCAGAATGAAGAGACCAGCAGGTCAGGTAGTCCTAGCAACAAGGAGAAGGTGAAAAGTTTAGGGGAGAGGAAGACTTCCCCCTCTTTCATCTTTTAAGCCCACAGACCCATTTTACGACCCCCAACTCAATAAAGAAAAAGGACTACGCAGCCACAGTGAGCATGCAAACTCATTATAATACCGTGTGGGGAATGGGGGGTGACAGGTAATAAATATGTATAGGCTTCTTAGAAAATGCATGACTTTTGTGAATAAATAGAGGGCTAAAAGCTGCGGAAATGGCACATGCCTTTGGGAGTGATCCCGCGTGTCCACCCAGAGCTGAAATAAATATCCCCTTTTAACCAAACCAGTTGAAAGGGATTTTGTCCTTGCCTTTTGTGCGGGGGCAGGGAGAGAAGTGCCCCGCGGAGAAGCGAGTGGAGGAATGTCAGTGATGGTATTTATCGTGTTTGAATGTAGTGATTTGTGTAGATTTGGTACATTTTAACCGTGAGTATGAGCTCAGAGAGTTCCTTTGCCTTGGATGTTTGGACTTGATCTCTAGACTGTGTGCTGTTATTTTGATTGTGTCCAGGAAAAATTGATGGGAGTAAATGCCGAATTATGGTATGCTGTGTTGAGAAAAGTGAGCACTTTGAGAAATATGCCCTTTCCCAGTGATTTTGTGTAGTGATTTTCTTCTGCTGCATTGTGGTAATTTGACTCTCAGATTGTATAGTGGTGTTTGTGGAGATTTTAAGATTTTGTTGCAACAAGAGTAGCATTTTACATAGGAGAACTATAGTACGGTGATTTATGCTTAACTACGATAAAGCGAGTTAAAGGAATTCCAAGAATTCTCCCCCTCATAGCAATTCAAGCCTTGGCTCTAATGAATTTGAGATAAAGGGGTGGGGGGGGGGGGGGGTGCGTGTGTCTGTGCCCGCGGGCATATCAGAGTTTCGGCTGTGACTAGCACAGCCTTTTTGCAAAGCAGTAAAGCAAGTGTAAGTAGACACAGTGCTTAATTAGATTGTGCAAGAAGAGAACTAGAAAAGACTGATATTTTGTAAAACAGAGTTTATATAGAAGAGATGAATGAGATGAATTAGTTAATGAGACTTATGAGATTTATGAGACTTCAGTTGGTACTGCAGTAAGTCTTTACTGGAAACAATCTGCTGTAAAGATTTAAAGTTCTCTGTAACAAACAGAATAGCCTGCCTTTGTGGGCAATTTCGGGGAGCCTTTGGTACATCGAGGCTAGCATGCTGTGTGAGGTGACAGTGGCTGTCCCCTGGGCACAGGGACAGCTCTGGCTGCCCCGCCTCCCCAGGGAACACGGGAATTCCTGTGGGCAAAAGCTGGATGTGCAGGTATTATTGCAGTGCGGTGTTTATGAGAAACTCTAGTATTGCTGTTTTGCTGTTCTAATAGGAAGATAAATGGGATAGAGTTTTTGTATGCTGAAATGTCTTTTTGTTTTAAGAAATCACCCAGAATGACAAAGAGACTGTGAGATCACACCACCCTCTGGTCTTGGCCCTTGAAAAGGAAAACAAGGCAAAGAGAAAGCAAATCAAACATGTTGTTCAGCGTGCAGCATAAGATAGCAACGTATGAAATCAGGCAAGGATTATCACGCTGAAATGCAAAGCAATCACAGTTCGCAAAATGAGTACATATGATTTGTTAAAGGCTTCCTCCCAAGGTAAAGGAGGAAGGGTAAAGATGACCTCCCCAAAAGGGAATAATTTTTGTCGGCACAAGGGTCATATATTCAGTTTTAAATAAAGCTTTAGTACCTGTGGAGAATGTTTATGTTGTAGTGTGGGGAATGAACAACTGGCCAGTCTGAGAAGGCATACTTTTGAAAACCTTTAAAGTAACATGTGTACTATGTGTACCTAAAAGCTTTTGTACAATTTGCTCAATTTGCTAAACATTCTCAAATGAGAAAGGTTACTCTGGAGGCAAATAATATAAAGATGTTAGGCTTAACATTAACAGACACTGAAATTAAGAAAGACATTAGTAAGGAGATATTAGAACAAGTAAATAAGTGTTTTCAAGGGTATGGGCCTCTGCTGTACCAGGGAGAGTGAAAGATGCTCCCCCATGGTAATCCAGCTTAATGAAAGAACACAACCAGTGAGAACTGAGTAGTACCCTCAAAGGGAAGGTAAGGAAGGAATCAGTCCAATAACTGACAGTACTGGATTAAGGGCTGTCAATAAGATAACACAGAATTTATACCCTGTGGTAGCAAATCCATAGACTTTACCCACTTGTTTAACACCTGAGCTAACCTGGTTCACTGTTTTATGCCTAAGAGATGCCTTCTTTTGCCTCCCTATCCACGAAGCCAGCCAGAAAATTTTTGCATTCAAACACAAGCTCACATAGTCCATGTGCCTGAAGGCTTCAAAATTCCCCACTCCGATTGGAGAACAGCTTGCAAGGACCCAGAGTCCCGGGAAGCTCCACAAGAGGAAAGGAGGCTGTTGCAGTACATAGATGATCTCCTAGTAGCCACTCGGACGAGGGAAGCAAGAGAAGCCTGGATGGTAAGCCTTTTGAATTTCCTAGGGCTCCAAGGATGCAGAGTCTCAAAGAAAAAGGCACAGGTAGTGAAACACAAGGTAATCTACCTGGGGTAAGAAGTGAGTGCTGAGCAGCAGACTTTAAGGCAGGGAAGCCCTATGCCAAACCCTGAACCCCAGACAACGAAAGAACTCCAAACCTTCTTAGGCATGGCAGGGTAGTGCCAGCTGTGGGTTTATAATTATGGACTGTTCGCCAGACCCCTCTGTGCTCTTATTGCCAATGGGAACTGAGATCTCCAGTGGACAAGAGACGCCACACGGTCCTTTCACCAGCTAGAGAGTGCCCTCATGTCGGCTCCAGGTTTGAAACTTCCAGATGTAAGTAAAGCATTCTTTCTATTTTTCCACGCAAGGAATTGCCCTGGGAATATTGGCTCAAGACTTGTGTCCATACCAGAGGGTAGTTGCTTACTTCTCTAAGCAACTAGATGCAACAGCCAAAGGATGGCCAGGTTGCCTCAGAGCTGTAGCAGCAGTTGTGCTGAATATTCAAGAGGCACGCAAGTTTACCCTGGGACAAAAATGACTTCGCTAGTGTCCCACACAGTGTGCGCAGTACTGGAAGTAAAGGGTGGCCTCTGGCTTTCACCAGAGAGGTTTCTGAAATACCAGGCCATCATGGTAGAGCAAGATGATGTAGAGATAGTGGTGACTAATATTGTCAACCCAGCTTCTTTTCTCAGTGGAATCAAGGAGAAGCAGTGCACCATAGTTGCCTAGAGACCATTGAAGCTACCTACTCCAGCCGCCCAGACTTAAAGGACACTCCTCCGGACGATGGAGAGACCTGGTTCACTGACAAGAAAGCGACATTGCAAAGTTCACAGTGACTACCTGCAGAGAGGTAATAGAGTCTGGACCCTTACCAACAGGTACCTCTGCACAGAAGGCTGAGATAAATGCATGGACCCATGCCTTAGAAACAGCAAAAGGCATTCAGAGTTGTGCATGCACATAGAGCCATCTGGAAGGAGAGGGGACTGCTGACCTCACAGGGAAAGAAGAGACAATCCAGCTGCTGGAAGCAGTTCAGCTACCTGAAAAAGGATATTAAGGCACATCAGAGAGTGAGCTTAAAATTGGAGGAAAGAAGTGAGCTGGCAGATGGAGAGGCAAAGAAAGCAGCAAAGGGTGAGGTACAGATTTTCCTTGAAGGTAAGCCATAATACAATAATACTAATCAAAAGCAACGTACAAGTGCAAGGGGTGGGCTACCATTGAAAGAGAGCTAGTAATCCCTTCCCATTTTCGGGGTTACTAGTGAAGGAAGGGCACTAGAAAACACACTAGGGCCTAACTGCTTAAAAGCCTTTTATAGAGTGTGGCTCCTTTCTTGAAATGACCAAGGCTGCGAGTGATACAGAGTGCATTGAAATGAAGTGTTGACTTTGAAGCAGTAATTCCCACAGGCTTTCTAGAACACACATCTGATTGAAAGAATCGTTGTATCGTTGTCAGGAATCTATATGCCACTATCACTCAGGTAAGCTGATAATGTGATCCTTGCCTCCAGACTAACCTCAAAATACCCCCCGGGCCAAAACTTGGTCAGACTGGGAGAGGCCATGGGCCTGTACAGCAGCAGCAAATCAACTTTTCAGAACTCCCCAGGAAAGGGGGGTATCAGTACTTACTGGTATTAAAAGATACATTTTCAGGGTGGCCAGAAACATTCCCCACAAGAACTGTCAAAGTTCAAGAGGTGACCAGATCATTTTTACAAGAGATAATACCACGCTTCAGAGTTCCAGCCACAATATCCTCAGATAAAGAATCACATTTCATTTCCAAAATAGTGCAACAGATTAGTAGCCATCTGGGCATAGATTAGGAACTTCACACCCCATACCGCCCCCAATCAAGTGGCCAGGTGGAGAGAATGAATCATTTGATTAAGCAGCAAATCATAAGACTGGGGCAAGAAGTTAATCTACCCGAGCCCAAGCTCTTCCACTAGCACTATTGCAAATTCAAACTAAACCTTGAGCTAAAGGAATGCTGAATCCTTTTAGAATGCGTTATAGAAGACCATATAGAATACAAGGGGAATGTCCAGAATGTCCACCTACATGGTGGCATTAAGCAAGCAGCTCAGAGTAATTGAGAAACATGTGGCCGGAACTCGGAGCAGGGAGTTAGATAGCCTGGGGATGATGTATATGTTAAGTCTCTTACAGAGAAGACTTCGGAACCACAGTGGGAGAGACCACTGCAAGCACTTCTCACCACCTTCACTGCAATCAAAATCAAGGAGCAGAATGCCTGCACCCATCACTCTTGGGTGAAGAAGGCCCAGAAGCCCCTTCAGGAGGGACACCAGGAGACAATGAACTGAGACTAAAACTTACTCGGGCAAAATGAGTATATTGCAGTTGGGGGTAGATCATACTTTAGTTTACGGGATTGTTTTGTATGGAGTTATAACTGAAGTTTTAGAACTAGAGAGTACCTCTACCCAAAGCAATGCTGAATGGCCTTGGTCCCTGGCATTTAATCAGTATACTGGATCCATGGGAAATCCTTCTGAGATAAAAAAATTTAAAGATATCTACTGTAGTAATCCACGAGAATCAGGTATGTGAGGAGCAAGAATAGTAGGAACAGGAACTGTGAACACTTCAAGGAATCTGAGGAGAAGAAATCAAAGTAAAGTGCTGGGTCATCAGTAGGATGGCTTATGAGAGACCAGATGTAATTAATGTCTGAATATTGGAATATGAATCCCAATATTACCAGTTTGATTGTGCCTGGGCCAGTTTGACCCTTGCTGCTGAGCCAAAGGCAGCTTCTGTGGTGCTTCACCCCAGAGACACCCTTAGCTTGCCGATTATTTCACCTGGGCACTAAACAAGTCCAGGCTTGTTAGGGACTCCGTTTACCTTAGGAAGAGGCTTCAGGTGAAGGTGAAGAGAAAAAAGGAGGGATTCTGCCAGAGGGTTATATGCAGTGGTTTATTCCATGGTTACAGAGGTCTGAATCTTGGGAAGACCTCCAACAGAATCGCAAGCACATGGCTGGACTCACCTTTTAAGCTCAGGGGGTGGGGAGGGGAGGGGACAGGTGAGCCACCAACCAGGTGGGGGGGGCGGGGTCTCAAGGGACGAGGGACACCTAGACAGGCCAATGACATCTGGGCCTGAGGGGCATCCTTTGAACTCGACCAACCACACGACGCCTTTCCTAGAATGTTAAGCCTGATTGACAGGACTCACTCAGCATGGGGGCAAGGGGGAAGGGAGAGGCATATAGGCACACCTGGGAAGGGACCCGGGACCCGGAAGTCTAAAACAGGACATTACAACACATTACAACATCTGAACCTCCCCTGGTGTGTATGAACATCAAGAAGTCTGTGATAACCTAAGTGAATCAGACTGTTGGTGTAATTTCACCCTGATACAGCCTGTAGAAGTGACCTGCCTTTGAGCTCGAGTTACTATCAGACTTTCATTTCAATTCAAAGTGGACACTGCACTTTTTACCACAGCGGGGCCTTATACACCCCATACTAGTTCAGACTCGACCCTAACTCCAAACTTGAACCTAACGTAGTAAAGAATGTGACTGAACAACAGCTATTATTCAATCCAGAATGGTCTCTCAAACGTGTGGAGTTGATAATGCAAATTAACATCTCAAAAATCCAACCAGCCTGCTCCTCCTTCCTAAAAACTTCCTTTGAGGGCTGGACAACACGGTTACAAAACATATCTCAGGAGCAGAACAAGAAAGGAAGGAGCCAGCTCTCCTGGTGCCTAAAATCAGGAACACCAAGAAATCAGTTTCCTTAGGTCATTTTCCAAGCTGGTTGGCTGAACACCCAGGCAATGGCTGGTAAAGGGTGCTGAACTGCAGGTGGTGAATTAACCCAAGCAAGGAAGGTGATTTTCCTTATTTATAGCTATCCCTTTTCCTACTGAGATTTGGATCAGTGATTGTCCCAGTCTGAGGCATTTGGATTCTGCTTAAAAGAGGTAGAGAGAGACCCCCCTCAGAGCTCAGCAGCAGGCTGTAGGATTTTGAGCATCACTTTTGTGCTGAGTGTTTCAAGTAGCAGAAACCTGATCCCAGTTTCTTCTGAGGCACTGCAATGAATTTAGGCTCTTCTCTCAAGATTTCCCCTCCATTATTTACTTGAGGCTTGGACCGGAAATCTTTCTACCCAAATCCCATATGTTCCAGCCAGTTTTATTCTCATCTGTTTGATAAATACTATTATCTTCTGCCCTGAACACAGTCCACAGCTTGATCTTAGCTAGGGGCAAGGTGGGTGAGGTTTTGTAGACCAGGAGAGACATTCCTGCTTGCCACACATCTGGGAAATCAGGTGCTTTTGAGGGGGAGGGAGAGGTTAGATTCCCTGAGGTCTCTACATCTCAGAACAAACATCTGCCTCAAGTATGACCTAAATCTCTGTCAGATACACTTGTGAAGTGTGTCTGAATTTGTAGTGTGAGCCCAGCACATCCCTCTGGCAGGGAGGGATGGTCATGGACAGAAAGCAGTTCCTGTTCCCCATAACAAACATCTAACTGGCATATTAGGGACAAGATTAGGAGTTTTAAATGGAATTGATTCAGAAATACTGATGAATAAACTGGCCACTGCAGCAGGTAGCCTAACAAAATTGAAGCAGCCTTTATAGTAATCTCTATTGGCATTAGGAACTAGCCAGTGACAGATTTCAAAAGTACTGCCAAAGTAAGGAAGTATGAAAAGGCCGGGGACCAAGACCACAAGTTAATAGTAGAAGCACTTAGTACAGTTCAAGATAATGTGTCTTTAGCTTTCAGTTGTATACAAGCACAGTTATGGATACAAGCAACAGCAGCTCTGATCATATAGGAAAGGGGTGAAGGTAGTTTTCCGGCTGAAATTCAAGAAATTTTGTGGGATAATGCAAGTGGTATTGAAAAGAAGTTTCAATCCTGGTGGACTATGGTGAATTTCACCTATGATCCTGTTTCTAATGTGGCCACTGCCTTTGTGCTTACCATACGTAATGCCACTGTTTATGTTATCCATTCCATCGTTGCCCTAGGATTAAACCATGAAAAAACAACACTCTATCCTTCAGAACATAGAGTGTGGGCATGAAAAGATGAATGAAAAGTGGCAGACAGTAAACTTAGAATCCTGCATTACTAGAGAACAAATGAGATTCATTTGTGAAAGCAATATTGTTAATGTCCAAGATGTGTTTGGACACTGAACAGAGTATTTGCCACTTTGAAATTCATCCAGTCACTGACCAGAAAACTGTGCTCGTATATAGTGGAGAAGGGTGCGTATGTCTGAGAACTGCCTGTGCTTCTGTACAAATTGATAGCAATGATGTTATTCTGTCTAGTAGAATCCATTCTAATCTCTGTATTTGTAATTTTGTTAAGATTATTGGGTGTGATTTTTTGTATTTGGTACCAGTAACATCCCACCAGCTGATTACAGCCAATTACACATTGTATCAAAGACTACTACCTACCCCTATTGGGATGAACCTTACATTGGTAAAACAATTAATTAAGCACCAAGACCTATTGGAAGTCTTGAAAGAAATCCAAGAAAGTAGAAAGAAAACCTTAATTACTGTCCAACATGATACAAAGGAGATAACCAGAGTTCTACAAAGAATAAAAAAAAATATGTATCATCACTGGTGAGATGTGATCTTTGGGGGGTCACCAACTGCAAATGGAATCTTTAATAAGTTGTGCCACCCCATTGTAGTTTTACTAATATTAGTTGAGATAAGCTTATCTACTATATTGTTAATTTGGAACTAGAGAATACTACAACGAATGGCTGTTCTAACCTCTTTATCAAACGTACATAGGGAAGCATTAAAAGACACTTATTGTCATGAGAGTTTTCATTAAGTAAAATAATTTACTTATTTCCTAGGAAAGGGGGGAATGAGACAGAGTAGGGATCCATCCTGAATTAGGTGAAGTGTCTAACAACGGTGAAAATCTGTGAGGCCAAAGCTGAAGGAAAAACTCGTATGCCGAGACAGCAAGGAGACAGAGAAAGAAAAACAGAAAAGACCACGAGGTCAATTTGCCCCCGACCTAGGAATTCCTTTGATAAAGAAGAACTGGCGATAAATGTCACGCGGAATGAATATGTATGAACCTATTGTGAAACTGTATGCGTATGCATTTGGAAAGGGGATAAAAGGAGACCTGAATCTTCAGGGGTACGCATGCCTTTTGAGGAGAATTTTCTCCGGATGCGTCCGGGGCCGTAAATAAACATACAGAGCTTTACAACTTTTATAAAGTTGTGAGGTTTCTTCTTTTCTCCGCAAAACATCAGTACAAACAGCGGATGTTTTCTGCATGGCTGCGTCGGCACCGGGACCCTCCGCCACGACACCCAGTTTCCCTACAGCTGCAGTAGCTTCCGTGCCAAGCTATCCCCCTTCACCAGCCATTACCGCTGTGGGGATTCCTCTCCCAGGAGCTTTCTCCCCAGTGCCCCGCGCAGATCCCCTGCCGGGTCTCCTTCCCCCCAGCCGGGTCCCACTGCTGGTCTCCCAGGTCTCGCCCCCCATCCTACACCCCTACCCCTCACAAGGAGGGAAGCTAATCCAAAGCATCCCAGTTTAAACATGAAAGCCTCCAAGCACTGAGTGTTCCCCAGCTGGAGCTCTCATTCTCATACTAGCACACCTGTCTCCTCTCCAGAGGACAGTGACTCCTCAGATTCAGACAGTGAATTTCAGGATCACTGAGCAAAAGTTCAAAGAGAAGCAGCCTTTGATTGTAATTGGGAATTTGCTCAAAAACTAAAAGGCCTCGCAGCCCCAGTTATATACAGGAGAGGGAGAGCCCCTAAATGGGAATCTATTCCATACGGTGAACTCAAAGAATTATGCAGAGCATCTAAACATTATGGACAAAAATCTCCATATTTTAAGAATCTATTACATTTAACTTTCTCAGCTTACGTGCTCATTCCCCATGATCTTCGGCAAGTTATGTCCCTCCTCCTTTCACCTGCAGAGCTTCTTCTGTGGAAATCAATTTGGAAAAAACTAGTAAAAACATTAGCAAAAAGTTACAAAACTGAGGATGAGTGAGCTTATTTTACAGTAGAGCACCTGAGCGGAAGGACAATTTGAAAATCCACAACAGCAAGCTGTCCGGTTTTCGGCTGTTTGGATGGCCTGGAAAGGCCCGGGGTGGCCTTGGGGCAGCCCGCGTTTCAAAGGACAAGAAGAGGCTTCAGTTCTTTTCTCGGTCTCTGTGTTTATTAATTGTTTATCTAAAAGATTTTCTCTCGGCCCGACAGAGGTCTGCTCAGCAGCCAGCCATGAGCACACTCCTCTGCCCTCCGGGCGGTCACCTATCTTTATACTCAAAGTTACGTATACAATATTTATCATTTTCCCCCAATACCTTTCACCCTTATTGACCAGTGCACTTTTAGTAAGAACCAATCCCAAAGTGCCACCATCACCACAGAAGATGGAGGAGAAGAAGAAGAAGAAGAAAGACAGGACACGCCCCAATTCCTCCATCTTACTTCTCTAAACCCCCCTGTACAGAAATCCTAAACCCTGTGTTTCACTCTCTAATTAACTTATCTCTTCACCATTCACTCCGGTGAAATCCTCCTATCCTCATACAAGTGTCGTGTCCTGTGTAGGATCAAAGTCCAGCCACCAGACACTTCTGGCAACATTCCAGGACTCCCGAGCCCCCCAAGGGTGGTCTCGGTGACTCGGCACCTCAGTCCTGAGGTGCTGAGATCCCACAGCAAGCTTTAAATCTACACTCAGCTGTTTTAGAGGATATTAAAAATGCTGCCCAGAATGCCCTATTCCAAACACCTGATGGTACCACCCCGCAACAAAGCTTTGCTGACATTCGTCAGAGTATTGATGAGGCATTTATTAAATTCATAGACAGACTAAAGGACATCATTGATAAACAGGTTGATTGTCCAAGTGCTAGAGAAGAGCTGCTCAGTAAACTAGTGGTGTCCAGCGCAAATCAGGAATGCAAGAGAAATATAAGAGCACTCCCTCCAGACCCTGGACCCACCATTCAGCAAATGGTGCAAGTCTGTACCTGTCTCACAACTACAAAACACTAAGTTGCCCTAGCAGTCAATAAAGGAGTAGCTGAAGCCTTTGCAGCACAAAAGAAACAAAATATTTGATGCTATAAGGGTCATGAACTGGGCCACTCCAAGGTGGAATGTGATAAAGACTTTTTCCAGATATACCCCTCCACTGGTTGTCCCTTTGCTGCATGCCCAGACTGTAAAGAACACTTAAAACATTGTCCCCAGTTTCAACACCACCAGCAGGTTCAGCATCATCCATCCTAACAGAAACACCAGGGAAACTTCCAGTGGAGCACAGGCCAGTCCTGCACGACAACACCAAATGCCAAGCTGTTCTGTCCCTCTTTCCCCACCATCCCGGAAAGTTAAGGCACTGAGACACCGTCTGTGATGAAAGGAAAGAGCTCCGACTCTCCGAGATCTACCAACACGTTGAGGCAGGGACACGACACACACTGGTAAGTTCCCTTTCCATCCAGTTTGATGATGAGGCGATCTACCAAATTCCAACTGGTAAATTTGGACCTTCTGGCAAACCAAGGGACGTTTTAATCATAGGGGACTCTGTTAACGGACCAGACAGTTTGCAAGTACTTCTGCAAGTCCAGACTGTGGGACCAAGGGATGAAATTACTGTGACTGTCATGTGTATAGACCCACCTTGGTTTTTGTCTAAGGGCTCACTCATCGCCCAAGCTTTCCTCATACCCACCTGGACTGACACTTTGCTGGAAAACCCTATGGTTTTTTGGACAGAGATTGTGGACAAAGACAGACCTCTTACAGAGTGTGGCTTGTTTAACAAAGGGGACAGAGTTTATCTTCCAGGAGTAGCAGATACTGGAGCAGAATTGACCATCATTGCCTGCTCTGAGTGGCCAGAAGGCTAGGAATTTGTGCCAGCCAATGGAGTCATCTTTGGGATTGGAGGAGATGTCACCTCTATGCAGAGCAAACAGACAATCCTTACTGAAGGACCTGAGGGTCAGGTTGCCACAGTAAGACCTTTTGTAGTAAGGGCACCTATCCCCTTATGGAGCAGGGACCTTTTGTCTCAGTGGGGAGCAAGGCTTGAAATTCCCTCACCACCACAGGATTTCTAGCCGGGGCCACTGTGGAGCACGCTACCCCACTGCTCACATGGAAAACTGATGAACCAGTGTGGGTTTTTCAGTGGCCCCTTTCAGAAGTAAAGTTAAAGGCACTCAAATCCCTAGTACAGGAGCAGCTGTCCAAGGGCCACATAGTACCATCCACTATCCCTTGGAACACCCCTGTCTTTTTCATCTGTAAACCAGGCAAAGAAAAGTGGGGGGTTTTGCAAGACTTCAGGAAGGTCAACGAGGTCATTGAAGACATAGGCCCTTTGCAACCAGGCCTGCCCTCACTCTCAGTGCTCCCGAGGGATTGGAAACTGGCAGTCATTGATATCAGAAATTGCTTTTTTAACATCCCTCTCCATCCCAGAGATGCCCCAAGATTTGCATTTTCTGTGCCATCAATTAATAGACAAGCCCCTCTAAAAGGCATCATTGGCAAGTTCTTCTCCTAAGGATGAAAAATTCACCATCTATCTGCCAAATGTTTGTTGCTTGCATTCTCTCTCCCATTAGAGAAAAATTCCCGGATGCCATAATTTTTCACTATATAGATGATATTTTAATATGCACTGAGACTGACTATTATTTGGAGATTGTTCTCAAAGAGACTATTCAAGCCACAGAAGGACCAGGATTTGAAATTGCTACAGAGAAGATCCAATGGACCTGCCTGTGGACCTACCTAGAACTCTGTATCGGTGAAAGGACCATTGTACCCCAGCAGGTCACCATCAAGGACAACCCAAGAACCCTGAGAGACCTACATCAGCTATGTGGGAGCATAAACTGGGTTAGTTCACTGCTAGGGATCGTGACCGAGGACCTTGTACCCCTTTTCAACCTCCTGCAAGGCTGCGACAACCTAGACTCACCACGAACAATCACACTGGAAGCCCAGGTGGCGATCCAAAAAGTATCAGAGGCACTGTCCACGAGACAAGACCACCACCCTGATCCTACCCCGCCTTTCCAATATGTCATCTTGGGTAAGTCACCCAAGTTTCATGGGCCCCTTTTCCAGTGGTACCTCACTCTGAGGGTCCAGTTTTTAATCATAGAGTGGATGTTCCGATCGCACCAGCCACATAAGACTATCACTACTCCCCAAGAGCTGATGGCTCAGCTCATAAAACCCTAGCAGGCTGTGAGTTCACATGCATTTACCTTCCATTGAGATCAGGTAATCTGGAAACTTTGCTCCAGACCAATGAACACCTCGAGTTCGCTCTTGACAGCTACCCAGGTCAAATCTTTACCCACCTACAGAAACATGAACTATTTGATGAGTGTGTTAATTTGGTCCCAAAATCATTAAAAATGTGAACTCCTTTAAAGGCGCTAACTGTTTTTACTGATGGCTCTGGAAAATCCCACAAGTCAGTTATGACTTGGAAAAATCCTGACACTCAGGAGTGGGAGTCTGATGTTCAAATTGTTCAGGGATCCCCACAAATTGCAGAATTAGCAGTCACTGTCAGAGCCTTTGAGAAGTTCAAACAACTCTTGAATCTGGTTACTGATTCGGCCCATGTTGCTGGAATAGCTGAAAGAGCAGAACATTCCTTATTAAAGGAAGTGCCAAATCCAGATTTATACAGCTTTTTTTTTTTTTTTTAAATTAACTGTGGAAGAGGTTTTTCAGAGACGACTGTGAGCCAGAGAGAAGTTTGATAAGAGGATTCATGCTTACCCCTGAAAGAATTTCCTACCAAGGTCATTGTCCTAGGTTACAGTATAAAGATGTGTTCTATTCCCATCTTCAAGAGCTGTTGAAACCAGGAGGGGCATTGTTTTCCCTATCTCCTGTTAATGGGCCCATCAAAGCCTTGCCCCATGACTCAGAGATAACTCCCTCCATGAGCCATTTCTGTTTAATGGACCCACAGCATGACTCATAGAATGATATCTGCCCATTGTGAGATGGTCTGCCCAGGAGGGAGGAGATAAGCATCCCCACCTGGATATAATCTGGGGTTTGGGACAGAACAAGCTGCCCTTACCCACAGGTTTCCAGAGTACAAGAGCTACCAGATTTTTTTCTATGGGATCACCACTTCAGCAAGACCATTTCATCTGGATTGCTACCACCACCCTAACTAGCAGGGTGTCAGGTTGTATTCTGACTCTGTCAATGGTTTTTTCTTTTGTATTATTGCATGTATTTTGGTTGGGTTTTTTTCCTTTTCCTAATAAATTGTATTTCTCACTTGGAGTCTCTCACTGGTTTTGCTTTCAAACCAGAACACCCTGTTTTTGTGACAAAAAATAAAACAGGAAAATGGAGACTTTTGCATGATCTACGGCAGATAAATGCTGTAATGGCTACAATGGGACCTTTACAACCAGGTCTTCCAACACCTACAATGATTCCACAGGGATGGGAGATAATTATCATTGATTTAAAAGACTGGGTGTTTACTATTCCATTGGCTGAATAAAGTAAGGAAAAATTTGCTTTTACTGTGCCCCCTTTAAATCATGCTGAACCTAATAAAAGATACCAATGGAAAGTTCTAATGGTTTCTGGTACACGCCTTATCAAATGTGCGAGAGCCAATTTAGTAATTGCTATTGCTATCATTACATGGATGATATCTTGTGGGCTTCTGACAGTAAACAACGGTTGTCAGATATCAAACAATGTGTTGTAACAAATTTGAAAACTTTTGGTTTAGTTATTGCCCCAGAGAAAATACGTAAATAGATGCCTCGGAAATATTTGGGGTTGATAATAACGAATACTTGGATTATGTCTTAACCTGTAAAATTAGATATTGAAGTTAAAACTGTTACTGATGTATAAAAACCGGTTGATGCAATAAGTTGAATTAGGTCATATTTAGGGATAACTAATTGTCAAATGCAACCTTTGTTTGAATTATTGTCAGGGATTACTTCTACTGATGAGAGATATTTGACTGATGCAGTAAAAGAAAAGGTCATGGAAGAAGTTGAATTAGCTTTGACATGCAAACTTGTTAACAGGATAAATACTTTTGTTGATGTGTAATTATTTATACTGAAAGAACAAAAATACCATGTGGAATATTGTGTCAATGGAATGATGATTGGGAAGATAAATTGCATATTTTGGAATGGAAATATTTATCTTTCAGATCCTGAAAAACAGCTTCAGGGCTTAATGTGTTTTTTTGCAGATATCATTATAAGTGTCGCAGATGTGGTCATAAAATTCTAGGCCACGATCTTGTGACTATTGTGATATCTCTATAACAATAGTCTTTTGAATAGGGTTTTCAAAATAATCATGAATTGCAATCTGCTTTATGCTATTTTACAGGTTAAATAACATAGCATTTACCTTCTCATCCTATTTTGACTTTGACTAAGACATTCCTTTTTAGGGGAAACAAATTTGTTCTCCTGTTTCAGTGGAAGGTACAACAGTTTTTACAGGTGGATCAGGGAAAACTGGAAAAGCAGCTGTAGCCTGGAAAAAGGATGATCATTGGGAACATGAAGGGATGATTCAACAAGGGTCTTCTTAATTGATCGATGTGGATTCCCTTGTGGCTGGTTTGGCAGTAAAAATGGTAACTAATGTGTTATCTCATCAATTTTTCACCAAGGTGCTTAGGCACTATGGCAATAATTTAAGTTGTCACAAAGTGAAGCAAAAGCAGTTATTTCTTCATGCCCTGATTGACATATGACTCATATTTCATAATATTATGGTACCAACCCTTGAGACTGACTCCCTTTGTAATAATGGAAAACAGATGTTATAAAAATGCCTGAGTTTGGCCATTCAAAGTCTGTTTATGCTACAATTGACATCTTTGCTCATGCCATGGTTGCATCAGCATTGTCAGGTGAAGCATCTTGGGATGTTATTTGTCATTTTTGCCATGCCTTTTCTATTTTAGGTGTTCCATCACCTATAAAGATGGATAAAGGCCCGACATATGTTTCACAAAAATTGCAGACGTTTTTCGTCCCTGGGGTGTTGATCATTCCCCATATTTCAATAGACCAAGCAATTTTTGAACTCACTCATGGTGTTTTGAAGTGCCAGGTTTAAAAATAAAAAGGGAGAATGTATAGGGAGTTACCTTAAGTGAGATTAGATAAAGCTGTTTATGTGTTAAATTTTTTATGTCCTTTACCTGATTTACAGTTGTCTCCTATATTCTATCATTTTCCTTCTTTGAATTCTAAGTAGTCAAATCTTTGTAAAAATATTAAGGCATTTTTAATGTTTTGCAGAGAAAAGAAAAAGTACCCCACAACTTTTCGAAAGCTGTAAAGCCGGTATGTTTATTACAGCACTGGATGCATGCGGAGATTGCTCTCCTCAAAAAGGCATGCGTACCTCTGAGAACTTCAGGTCTCTTTTTATCTCTCTCTCAAATACATATGCATACAGTTTCACAATAGGTTCATACATATTCATTTTTATGGGTTTCGTGTGACATTTACCGCTAGTTCCTTTTTATCAGAAGGAATTCCGATGTCAGGTTGACTTGCCCTTACAGCAGTCCCTGTCTCTCTCTATCACCTTCTGTCTCCCCCCCTTTATCTCTGTCCTTTGCTGAAGTAACTTCACTGAGTTTAGGCCTTGCAGTCTGGCTAAATAACTGTGGTTTCTAACCACAGACTCAACTCAAAAATGTACATTTCACCTAAATTAAAATGGATTTCTATCCTGGAAAATTTTCACTTTGCTTCAGTATGGGTTAAATATTCGATTGCTGGAACATGGACTGACTCGGTGGAATTATTAACGTGAAGGAAGGGACGTGTGTTCTGACAGAGAATGGCCCTCGTTGGGTGTCGAAGGAAGGAGACCAGGACACCAGATGGTTCATCACAGGTCCAATTTATTGAAGAAAGCATCAAACACTTATACAGCAAAAAATAAGCTTATGAATATTCTGTAAGCCAAGCGATCTATTGGTTAAACTATACCATCAACTCTTCCTCATTCCTTTGTGCCTACATTCTCTACTTCTCACGTCTCTCTGTCCACTTCGTTATCATAGTCAGCTAGGCCCAAGGACACGTTATCTTGCAGGTGCAGGATTTGGAATTAGCCACGGTTTTGTACTTTTCCAGTCTCTAGTCAGCTAAATTCCCAACATTTCCCCTGTTTTCTTTTGGAAGAAGCAAAGTTCTATGGGCTAACTGTGTCACACTCTTTGCAACACAAAAATAGGCAATTCTAACAACTATTACATTGCAAGCAATATTCTCAACTAGCAAGGTTTCTCTCTTACAAGGGATCTAAGCCAGGGACACAAACTGAAAAGGCTATCACTATTTATAGGATATGCCACATGACAGATACAAAAAGGATTCTATGTGCTACAAGGCTCAAGCAAAACTCAGGTGTGCTAATACAACCTACAAAAATAAGCTAAAAGAGCAACATGTGCGCAGGTTTCATCTGCGTCGATTGTCTGGTAAGTTTGCTTTTCATCTTCAAACAGCAGATATACTTCAAACAGGAATGGCTTTACTCACAAATGCTTCTGATGGTCCCTTTTAACTGAAGTTTCTCTGATGTTCACAACAACACCTTGCACACAAGTCATAAAATAAACACCTGGCATAAAAACATAAATCTATCTAACATCACTTAAACTTAATAGCACTTAAAATACTTAAAATATTTAAACTTAACAGAACTTAACATCACTTAAACTTATCTTTACTTAAACTTAACAGAAATTAAACTCAACAAAACTTCCATGTAAAATCACTTAAATTTAACAGACCTTAACTTTAACAGAACTTAACTGACTTTAAATTCTACATAACTTAAACCTAATATAATTTAAACTTAACAGAATCTATCTTTACTTAAACTTAATAACACTTAAATTTAACAGAAATTAAACTGAACAGCACTTAAACCTAACAGGAGATAAACTTAACAAAACTTAACCTTAACAGTATTTAACATTTAATGGCACTTAATAGATAATTTAACTTAAACTACTTAGCAATGTATAAAACTTAGTATAGAAATAGAACATAGCATTTACTATAACTTACTTACAGGCCTGATTCTAAAATACTAAGCTAAAACAACTTTCTTCACGTGTTTGCTACAGCATTTTTATACTTGAATGCACTTAAACATAAGGAGTTTGTTCAAGGTATAGCTGTGGAAAAATTCTTTTGAATTCAGTGCTTGCTTTTACCTCTACCACATCCAAGCAAAGCTCAAAGAATACAAAAAGCACACTCATTAAATCTTAATTATACAATCGCTTTAACATATCTTTAACATTTTTAAATTTTTCAAAATACAATTTCAGAGTTTGATGTTCCACCGACTGAGTTATCTGTGCTTCTGATGTTTAAAGTCTATGTTAATACAGGTGATTCTAAGGCAGCATAACGGATGCTAAGCCAAATCGGCCGAAATTTGACCCACGCATTCACTACGCTGATTTCTCTTTCACAGTCTCTGCCAGAAAGAAAAAAAAGTCTTTTTAACTTAGGCGAGGAACGTCTTGATAGTAATGCTCCTTGGTGTCGCTTGTTTATTATCACTGGTTTCTTAATTGCAGTAGGGATCTTTTCTTTTGTTGACAAGAGTCACATTTATTACGGCTGTTAGGTCTAAAACTGAAGCTTTTTGCTGGCCACGGGGCAGAGGGAGAAGCGCTGGCGCTGGAAAAGTGCTTTGGTCCTGCATCGCCTGTGTCGGAGCGGGCGACCCCCCCGCGCTGGGCTTCTTGTTTCACAAGACTCGCCGGCAGGCTGACTCACTGCGTGCGCCGCCCGCAGCGCTGCACCCGTGGCAGCACGGGTCGCTCCCCCCGCGGCGGCTCCGCTCTCCCCGCCACTGCCTCCGCTACCGCCGCTGCAGCGCAGCATCTCAGGCGGCCGCTCACTGCGGCTGCTCCCCATGGCACAGCGCCCATGCCGAGTTTGGAGCGGCACAGCCCCGCAGGCGCCGCGAGCCGTGGCTGCTGCCTTGCGCTCAGAGACATGCTGAAGTAGTGTATTGTGCACCACCCGCCATAGCTTGCCCAATTTCTTTGCTGTCTTATCATCTTCTAACACCGCTTCCCATAGTATATCCCCAAATTTTCTCCATTCCGTGAGTTCATGGACTGTATGTGGGTTAATGAAAACTTCTTTAGCCTAGCCGTAGGCTAACAACCCTGGTAGCTCCTTTTTAAAATCTATCCCCTTTACTCCTCACCTTTCTAAATACGCGGCGAAAAGATCATATGCTGTTGCCTATCCATACCTATTAGTGAGCTCGCTCATGCAGCTTTCCAGGCTCCGGCAGCACGTATGGCCCGAGTCACCGATGTGAACCCCGAGGGTGCTTCAAAATTCCAGCACCGTCCCAGCTGCAATCAGGACCCAACTCCAACTTCCTCGACCGTGGCACGTCCTCCCCCTTTTTCTTTTAGTGCGAGACAAGGGGGTCAACATTCGGGGTCACCATTTGTCGAAGGAAGGAGACCAGGACACCAGATGGTTCATCACAGGTCCCATTTATTAAAGACAGCATCAAACACTTATACAGCAAAAAATAAGCTTATGAATATTCTGTAAGCCAAGCGATCTATTGGTTAAACTATACCATCAACTCTTCCTCATTTGTTGCCTTCAGATACAAGGCAAAGGCGACCTGGTTCCAAGGGACAGCACGGCGACCCACTCTTCAGGGTCACTCGGGCCTAAGAAACACGCAGACACCAATGTGGTGGACGGTCAAAGGCCTTTATTATCTCTTCTCGTGGGGTTTTATAATCTAGGGTTTTTCTACGTCATAGGGGGTCTGTCTTTTACTATCTATGGTTAGTAAGGGGTGGAAATTTACTGGGTAGGGATGGAAAATTAGTGGCATCTGGTTTAGGGGGCTGCATTCCTATGTTAATTTTCTTATCTAAGGGAACAGGGGCCCTGTCTTCCCGTAACATTGTGAGATCTTCCGAACGCCTGACCCTATCTACCACACTCATTCCTTTGGGCCTACGTTCTCTACTTCTCACGTCTCTCTGTCCACTTCGTTATCATAGTCAGCTAGGCCCAAGGACACGTTATCTTGCAGGTGCAGGATTTGGAATTAGCCACGGTCTTGTACTTTTCCAGTCTCTAGTCAGCTAAATTCCCAACAGTTGGGCTTTTGCTCATTATGCTAAGTCTTATTTGGAGTATATAGGAAGGAACAGGATGGGTGGTTCCACAACTGAAGTAGAATGAATGGGTGACACTGGCCACTAAGTGGATTGAAGCATGGACCTTCAAAGAACATGCTGTGAAGATGATAATTCAAGGCAGAGCAAATGGGAATATTGACTGATGCTGAAAACTTGAATTTAAATTAGTGGATGTTACCTTTACTTTAGTTCTTTGTATTTTTCTACAAAGAAGTTGGTAGTGCTGAGTAATGTGTCCTGTTTCGTTTCCCTTTGCATGGCACTGACGTTCCCAAAATAGGAGAATTTAATGTACCTCGGGGAGAAGTGTTGCCTTTGCATAGGGGTGTTGAATTAGTAGTTAAGGTTCTACACTTTGAACAACTAGGTTAACTGCCCATTATGATAGCAGCAACCAGTTGTAAAGTTAAGTGGATGTAACTTAAAACTAAGTGGTGACTGGACAGATGACTTGGTCTCTAATTCTATTCAACTAAAAGTGTCATCCTGCCATAAATGTGTCATTAAGGGACTGCTGTCTGTACCAGCATTTGAAAATTCATTTTCTATGTGCCTTGTTGGTACATATTTATTGCTGGTGCATGGTTATGAACATCAGGATTTTGAGGATATGTGTTGTATGGGCTTGTTAGATCATAGTGGATCAGTTCACAGGAGTTTTGGATTTGAAGGAAGAAGTTAGTAATTTGCAGGTGAATAAAGTATGGAAATGGTTGTGTGGTTTCTTTGCAAGTTGTAGTATTGTTGAACGGTTTGGGGTATTGTTGGAAGGTGGACTCTTAATTTCGCTGCTGGTTGTAATCATTGTTTTGTGTTTTCCTAGTCTGCTTTGATTTTGCAAGGGCCCTGCAAAAGTCCTTAGCAGTTGTGTTTGTGGTTCAAATACAAAAAAAGGAAGAATTGTGGAAGAGGTTTTTCAGAGACTTCTGTGAGCCAGAGAAAAGTTTCATAAGAGGATCCGTGTTTACCCCTGAAAGAATTTCCTACCAAGGTTGTTGACATAGGAACCAAGAAAGAGAGGATAAATAAGAGAAACTTGCAACTGTCTATTTCATTAAGCAATTTGTTTGTCCTTACTGACGAATGAGTAAAGTGTAAACTTATGAGTTTTGTAAGAATGTATAAAAAGCATGCATGCTATAATGAAACTGTTTTTGAAGCCTTCTGAAAATGGAGTGTTGATTTGTATTGTCTCTGTCTCAACTATGACTGTCCCAACTACGACAGTTAACATATCTCCTCTCCCACCAAGAGTGTAATATATGTTATAAAGTAATTCATGCTTAAGTGGAGAATGTATAAAATAAAAATTGTAAAAAGATTCTAACATCCAGTGAGCCTCTGACCCCGAGCAGCCGGAAGACAGATGACTACATTGGAATTACAAAACTCCTGGTGGCAGCAGGAGAACAATGCCTTGTTTACTAATAAAAGAATGTGGCCAGCACGGAGATGGGCTTCCTCCGGAGCCATCAGGGAACACCCAAGGGTGATCATCACTTGGTAGATACCATCAATCAAGATAACTGAAGTCGACAAGGAACATACATCTGAATGCACAACTTCCCCTGACATGATCAGCACCTGCCACTACTCAGGAAACAGCAATTTTCCAGCCCTGCACAGTGAAAGAAATCTTCATACATATGCGGGGTTACAAAAGAAATCAGGGCACCTCTGCCTCAGGCATAAAAAACTGTATAAAACAGCCCAGCTGGAAATGGCATTCGTGAACAGAGGGGAATTTGATGTGATAGAGGTTGAATATACGTTCACCCAGCACCGACCCCGGGCTTGACACTGTCTCTTTGACTGTGGTTTTTGAGGACTGTATTTTGGTCATGAAAAAAAAAATCTTTCACATCTATTAATTTGGATTTCTGGCTGATCATTTATAACAAATTGCAACCATATCACAATATTCATGTGAGGTCACAAACCGACCTTCCAGGACCAGTTACAGAGGGCAACCAGAGAGCAGGTACTTTAACCATGCCAGTGCCGACCACCCTGCCAGACATTTTTAATTAGGCTAAATTGAGCCATCAGTTTTTTCACCAAAATGTACCAGCCCTTGTTTGTATGTTTAAAATCACAAGGAAACAGGCAAAAGCAATTGTGGGCTCCTGCCCCAATTGCCAGGAGTTTGCTTTGCCCTACATGGGGGCCAGGGTTAACCCCCGAGGCCTCAAAAGATTACAATTGTGGCAAACAGATATCACACGCTACACACCCTTTGGGAGACAGAAATATATCCATGTGTCCATAGATACGTTCTCTGGGGTTGTATTCACATCAGCTCACTCAGGAGAAAAGGCCAAAGACGTTATCAAACATTTTTTTCTGGCGTTTTCCACCCTAGGCATTCCCCAAGCCATCAAAACAGGCAATGGTCCTGCTTACACCTCCAAAAATTTCAAACAGTTCCTAGATCAATGGAGGGTGAAACACACCACTGGCATACCCCACTCCCCAATGGGGCAATCTGTTGTAGAGAGAGCTCACCACACACTCAGGAGAGACCTTGATCAGTGGTGTGGGGGAGTTGAAACACTACCAAATGTAGAAAGATTATGTAAGGCTCTTTATGTCATCAATTTTCTTAATAATTCATTCATGGAGCCAAATCCCCCCATTGTCAGGCACTTCTCCAACACTAGCAGAGCTCAGCTCACAGAGAAACCCCTTGTGCTGATCAAAGACCCTGAATCCAAGCAAATAGTGGGTCCATTTCCATTAGTAACTTGGGGCAGAGGCTATGCTTGTGTGCCCACAGAGTCTGGCCCAAGGTGGATTCCTGGCAAGAATGTCAAGCTGTTCATCAAGTCACCAAATGCAGCACCCAGAGGCACTTTCCCGGCACCTCAGAGACAGCAAAGAGCTCAAGCTCAGGTAGCGTGGAGGAGAACAAAGAAAAAGACTGTAAATTCAGACATTTGTCACAGAAGAAGATGACTATCCACTGCTCCAAAAGATTATAGGACTTTCTGTTGAATTTTATTCACTCACTGTTTGCACTGTTGCCTTCTTTAGTTGTTTTTACTGCTATCTCCCTTTAGTTTGTTGCACTGTTATCCCCTCTTGTTTTGCCACCCCTTTTCTACTCAATAAAAACTGAGGGGATAAGATGGGAAGATATGAGGGGCTGTTAAAGTTACATAAGTCTAAAAATCCATTTTTTCAAACTCACAGATCAGCTCATGACCCCCAAGCATCTTGCCATGTCTCTGGCAGCAGGGAACCTCCAACTGTTCCAGACAGGATTTTGGATGCTCCTCAGCTTTCCATCAGCTTGTACGTGGATTGTCCCTCAGCCCAATCCTAACATCTGGGTCACACTAGCCAAGACTTTGCAGCAAGACAATCTATGCCTGTCCATGGGCAGCATGGACAAACTTCTCTTGACGAGCCTAGGATTCCTTTAGCAGCAAATGAATACCCATATACAGATAAGAAACTCGATCCGGTAGACACTTGGGATGGGTGCACCAAGACCCTACCTCGAGCCCAAGAGGAACCCCAGGAATTAGAGCTGTTTGGGTCCTCTGAAGCGCATTACTGTGTCCAGTTTCAATATCAACCTCCCAACCTGTCGCGGAAATGAGGCCTTTGTCGGGGATGAGCCATTTGTCGGTGAGGGGAGACTCGGACACTCCATATGAGTGATAAGCAAGTTCCGTTTATTGAAGAGAGCATCAGACACTTATACAGCGAGCAATAAGCTTATGAATATTCTGTAAGCCAAGCAATCTATTGGTTAAACTATGCCATGAACTCTTCCTCATTCCTTAGGGGTTACATCTCTCTTTTCTCATGTCTCTTTCACTGTTTGTTATCCTACCACAGCTAGGCCCCAAGGACACTGCTATCTATGCAGGTGCAGGACTTGGAATTAGCCACAGCTTTGTAATTTTCCATTCTCTAGCAGCTAAATTCCCAACACCAACCGCCACCTGACCCGCCTTGAACTTATCAAGTCTACCCATAGGAAAGATGTAACCCCATTCAATAAAAATGATACCCCTCCAAATTGGTGAAATTACACCAGTCCTACACTTTCTTCATCCTCACTCCATCTCAAAGTGCTGCCCCGGGGAGTGTTCCTTATCTGTGGAGACTGAGTATGGGCCTGGATCCCCTCATGCCTTCAGGGGGGTCCCTGTAGCCTTGCCCAGCTTACTACCCTCACCCCAAACATAACTTTATTCCAAAATTGGAAGCAAAAAGGGAAATTGGCACACCAAAAGAGATCATATACTGAATTTGATGAAAATTGCAATAGCTAAGTTTACAATTGTAACAAAGAAAAGAGAGTCGTGGTCTCAATTTTTTACCTTGGGCGGCTGCCGCTAAGGCTCTTGGTGAGCTTTCTCATCTGGAGTGTTGGCTTAGTAAGCAGGCAAACACTATCTCCACTGCGCTCAGTGACCTGCTTAGTGGCACTGAGACTACCAGGCATGCAGCACTGCAAAACCAAGCCATCATAGACTTTTTAGTGCTTGCCCATGGACATGACTGCGAAGACTTTGAAGGGATGTGCTGCTTTAACCTTTCTTCACACTCAGAATCTATCCACGCAAACATCCAGAAGCTGAGAGAGCAAATAAAGGACTTAAAAGCAGAAAAGAATCCAGATTGGATCAATGAACTTTTCAGACAATGGGGGTTGACAGGATGGGTTTCATCTTTTGTTTAAGGAATTTTTGGGATTGTAATCATTGTTTTTATTGTTTTACTCATGTTTCCCTGTTTAGCTAAGTGTCTGCAGAAGTCCATTGAGGAAGTCTTCATAGTAAGAAAAAACAGGGGAGTTGTGGAATCCTCTGATTCCTTCCCCCTCAGGGAAATTCCCAGAGCCCTCCCTTGGGGAGACTTACCATAGAGTTCCTCCCACCTGGGCGGGCAAAAAGGTCTTCCTCATGGACTCTTGCATAACAGTGATCCATCCCAGTTCCTTTCCCCATATGTCCCAACTTCCTCTGGTTTCTCCTTTCCCTGTTTCCCCATTGGTTGTGGTTCCCCTGGTGGCCGGCCCCATCTCCCCTGAAAGCCAATGGCTTTTGCCCTGCCCTTTGTACCTCCCCTGTGTCCTCCCCTACTTAAACCTTGTGCAGAGCACATGGCTCGTCTTTTGTCTCTGGTTTCCCTTCAGCGTGCTCGAATAAACCTCACTGGAACTGACCATATAAAAGACCCTTCTGCTTCCCTTCGCTGAGCTTGCTGTGGTGAGTGCGATGTGCGTGGACTTGATTGCCTTGCCTGAATGCTTACCCAAGTGGCTTTTCCACAGGAGATGCTTATTGGGAAACAGGTAGCAGCAACCACTGTCACAGACATCTTTTCATAAAAATCCTTTCTTTAGGATTTTTCTCCCTTCTGAGAAGCTGTGGCCTCAGCAACAAAATGTAAACAATGATTATCTGCTGCTGTGGAATGTAACAGGTGGATCCATGATTGGTCTCCTGTGGATGTTTGGATTTACTGACCACTAACGGCAGAGCTGGGTCTCGCTCTCTGCTGAGACACAGACCTTTGTTATTCATTCCTCTTCTATTCTTAGCTTAGCTAGCCTTCTGACAACTTTCCATCTACTTCTTTTTAGTTTAGTCATAATGTAATATATATCATAAAATAATAAATCAAGCCTTCTGAACATGAAGTCAACATTCTCGTCTCTCTCTCACCCTGGAGACCCTTGTGACCACTGTCACAAACGACCATCTAAACCCCCATGCTGCTACAAGCAGCTACATCATAGCTTTCCTGCTGATCAATGTTTCAGGGTTTGACACTGGCTAGGGACCAGGCACCCATGAAGAACTATTCACTCATTCTCCTCTGCTATAGCTGAGAAAAGGAGGGGAAAAGAAAAACCAAAGGGCTTATGAGTTGAGATAAGGATTGGGAAGAAACACTCTAAAGGCAAAATAGGCTCAAATTTGAATGGTATAAGGAACATTTATTAACATAATTAAAAGATGATAATGAGAACTAAAATAAACCTTTAGAACACCTTTTTCCTCCTTTCAGCCCCTTCTTCCTTCCCACTGACAGCACAGAGAGACAAAACATGGGAGTCTTTGGTCAGTTTGTTATTTCTAAAAATCTTTCTTCAGTTTGCTTAGGGAAAAGAGTTTCTTTTTTATGCTGTGCTGTGGGGTCTTTCCCACAGGAGATGGTTCTCTGTGAACTTTTCCAGCATGGTATTTATTTTCACGAGTAGCAGTCCTGCCTGACCTGATGAAATATGAGTCCCTCTCATGGGAAAATAATCTTCCCACAACTGTTTTTCTTCGGTCATTAGTTCATGGGGTGTAGTTTTTTAAGGATGAGCTGTTCTAGTTTTGAAAGCAAGGGTCCTCTATCTCTGGCAGCAAGGGTCTTCTTTCTCTGTTCGAGTTTCCCACTAGATTTAAGCATCCAGTCGCTCCAGTGTGAGCACCTTTTCTCACGGGCTGTGAGTGGATCTCTGCATCCCCCCCATGAACTTCATGAATTACAGGGAGACTGTTGTATTATAGTCCTCACCACAGCTTGCAAAAGAATCTCAGCTCTGACATTTGGAGCACTGTTGTAGTGTGTTCGTTAAGTTCATTTAATTCCTCCCCCATTTTATGTATCTGCTCCCCCCCATTTTGTGTAAAATGGTTCTGCCCTCCTCAGTTTTCCCGCCACAGCCCTGCCAGTTACATTGTCAATCTTTTAGGTTATATAATTCCTCCTCCCCTTTTTCCCTTATATGTATGCTTTTTCTCCTCCCTGGGCCAAGTCAATCACCCCCCCACTCCACCTAGTATTCCAGAAGCTTCTCCTCTTTGGGGGTTGTGGTTGGCTGTGGTCCCGGGACCCCTCCCATACCTGGTACCTATTGGGCTCTCCACTATGCCATTTGTGTTAAGCTCATCCCCTCTTCTCCCCTTATTGGTCTTCTGTAAACCCCTCCCAGGTCCACCCCTTCCCTTTATAACCCTGAGGCACCTTTTGTTCTGGGTCATTCGCTGGTATGTCAGGGCATCCCTCCCTGGCTGGCATCGTGGGCTTTCCAATAAACCTATTTCGCCCCAGCGAGTGTCCAGCTCCTTCCTTCTCGTCGTTTAGCAGCAATGACAAAAAGGAGATGATGCTGCCACTGCTTCTGCCCTTCTGCTCACAGAAAGGCTGGTTAAAAGCAGCTAAGCAGGCAAAGTTCATTGCGAGCTGTGCTGAGATGGCAGTGGCCTCATGGCCCCTGCTATGTGGCCCCGGCGGCCGTGGGGCCACTCACAGCACTGGGAGGTCCCCAGCCGCAGTACCCCTCCCCCACCACGCCCTTTGGACAAAGAAGAGGAACTGCGTGCAGTTTTTTCCTTCTTAAATATGTCATCACTGAGGCATTACCAACTTCTCTAATTGGGCTAGCAATATGTCTATCGCCAGTCTTCAGGGATTGGTTCTGCTGGACATAGTAGAAGCTTTGAGCAGCTTCTCTCTCAGAAGCTGCCTCTGTGGTTTCTCCTGTGTAAGATCTGTGTCTCTCGGGCTGTTGTTTCAGTCCACTCCAGGTAGCTATGGACCCTGGCCCACACGGTCTTACATGGACAAAAGCAAAAGACGAGAAACGCTCTTCTTCACGTGGGAACGAGTGTCCTGTTTATTGGCTTGGGAAGGGACACCTCAGACTCTGGAGACCTCCCAGGTAGAAAAGAGGGCGTTCCCTTTTTGCAGAGGACTTGTATACCCGAGGGAATGGGGGCAGGGGAAGAGGACCGCAGCCAATGGGATACCATTGAGGAGGGGCGAGGGGAGGGGTAACCAAGGGCCAGACCACCAGGGGGTATAGCAGAGGGGTGGATGAGGGAGAGACCATGTGATGGGAGAAGGGAAATAACAATCTACGTGACATAACATACTCAGTGCAAATTTCAAATCAACCAGAGCAAAACAACAGCTAAATAAACTATTTAGTGCAATACAACACTCCTGCCCACCAAAAAACCCCAGACTGTTTTAAACTAACACACAATGGATTCCAGCTCCTCCTGGTTTTTACCCATACTTCTGCATTGGTGTGGATGCATGTCTTGGGGTGATTTTATGATGATACTCTATTCCCTTATAGGCTACTCTATGCCCAGAAATCATTGCTGTACCTTTACATTGAGTCTGGGAGAGGGGGGACCCTGAGGGCTCTTCTGTGGACTTTTTCAAAGCCTCACTCCCAGGTGTCCCTGGTGCAGAGCAGAGGGCGGTTACTTTGCTGCTTAGCTGGCTTGGTTTTTTGTTAGCTTAAGCAAAAGGGTTTTTTTTTTCCCTTTCCCTAGCCTTGGAGATTGCAGCAATAATCCTTCAGTGGCCTTTGGTTTTTTTTTTCCTGGACTGTTTGGTTTTGGTCTGAGATCAGAGAGTCGACAGGAGACAAATCAGCTGGGACTAGTCAGGAGCTGTGGGAAAAGTTGACCCAGCAAAAGAAAGGACCCTAAATCCACCAGGTTAATTTGCTGTGAAGAGGACATGAACATCAAAGATTCACCAGGTTCCCATCTGTTTGTTTTTTTCCCAAGCTGCTGCATGAATTTTTTGTGTTTTTCTTCCCTGAGACAGAAGCTGGGTGCCATTTTGTTTCTCCCCACCACATGGTCGGTTGTTGCTTTTTCTCTTTCCCTGGCATTTTGGGGTTCTTTTCTTTGTTTTGGGGTGGGGAAGGGGGTGTAATGTTCCGACAGTTCAATATCTAGCATTTATTAATTTTTTTCCACACCATGTGAGCACTTTCTCAATAAATGGCAGGTTTTTTTCACTTTCATCCACTAATATTAATTTCTTATTGGTGGGAAGGGATTGCTGAAACCCTTTTCTTTAGAGGAAACACTCATTCCAGAGCATTTTCTCCTAAATTTGTCTCTAAACCGAGACAATGCACTTCACCTGGACTATTGATTTCACCCCCAACACTGGCCTGCTGCCCATAGACTTGTCTCTGGTGAACCTGGCCTTATGCCCTTTGCCCTTCAAACCTAGTTTAGAGCCCTCTCAATCAGCCCCACCAACTCATGGGCTGGAATCTTTTTTGCCCTTTTAGACAGGTAAACCCTGTCTCCAGCAGGCCTGGTTCTGAAAAACAAGGTTCACGCTCCTGGTAAAATTTTAAAAGTTTAATAAAGGACAACAGGATACAAAAAGAAGCGAAGTTTAACAGCCGTGTGCTTGGCATTCAGCCAAGAGCACACCTGCTATTTCGGAGACACCCTTTACATACCTTTTCTATTGCATCAGCCTATTGCATATTCATAAAAAACTATGTATATTTAAACTTTTCGCCAAACTTGTTTACATGTTCCAAGAACTGTTTATCATGGTTCCTCCTCAGGTCCACCTTTTTAGAGCATGCACATTTCTTGGCTGTGGTTTTAGTCCATTCTTATTATCATCTCCAGCTTGGGCTTTGGTCCATACTTTCTACAGACGGTAGGTGCTGATAGTTGGCATGTCAGTAGCAGGGGTCCTCATCATATGTTCATTGGATGTTATCCCAACCAAGCAGACAGTTCAATTACCACAAGCATAGCTATATCACTACTATGTCTAAGTTTAGTTAATAGCAGAAATAAAAACTATATCTTTATAGCAAAGTTACTTTAACATTATACATATAGCATCTATTTTAATATTTGCAAAAAGCCAGTATTATAATATGTATTTATAACATGGTGCTGTATTGTGGCTGCAGCAGCCTGGTCAGAGAGTGAGAAAATGAGCCTTGTTTTCTTGCAGTGGACTTGTGAGACTTTTTAGGGAGTTGTAGAAACGATGATAACTTGTTAGTATAAACAACCTGCAGGTGGTGTTTTCCTTCTCTGTTTTTCTGTTCTTCTCAAGGACTGTTTGTGAGAAAGATGCTTTTGTTAACTAGCCAATCAAGTAGAATGTGTCAAACCTATCTATAAAAAGAAGAGAATTTTCATATTAAAGCTGCTGTTCTGCAAACCAGCCTTCCAGTGAATCTGTGTAATTTTTTGCTCAACGGTGATACTGTATAAACCGTGCTATGATCAAAAACCCCACAATTCCACTGATGGCACCAGTCTTTAAGCCATGTGTTGATCAGGTGGGTTCTCTTGTTCCTTTCAGTATTCTTCCCTGCTACCAAATGGATTGAGTAAAATACCACCTGCCCTCCTGCCCCTTTACCCAATTGCTCCAGTGCCCTGAAGTTCCTTTTAATCACCCTTGGACTTCCCTCATCAAGCTCATCACTACCAACCTGAACAGCCAACAGTGGGTAATAATCAGGGGGCTGTACCAGACCAGGGAGTTTCCTAGTAATGTCTTAGGCTCCAGAGAGGCAGTAGAAGAATGAGTCTGACTAGCATTTCTTTTTCTTTCTTTCTTTCTTTCTTTCTTTCTTTCTTTCTTTCTTTCTTTCTTTCTTTCTTTCTTTCTTTCTTTCTTTCTTTCTTCTTTCTTTCTTTCCTTCTTTCCTTCTTTCCTTCTTTCCTTCTTTCTTTCCTTCTTTCTTTCCTTCTTTCCTTCTTTCCTTCTTTCTTTCTTTCTCTTTCTTTCTTTCTTTCTTTCTTTCTTTTTCTTCCTTCCTTCCTTCCTTCCTTTCTTCCTTTCTTCCTTTCTTCCTTTTTCTTCCTTCCTTCCTTCCTTCCTTCCTTCCTTCCTTCCTTCCTTCCTTCCTTCCTTCCTTCCTTCCTTCCTTCCTTCCTTCCTTCCTTCCTTTCTTTCTCTTTCTTTCTTCCTTCCTTCCTTCCTTCCTTTCTTCCTCTTTCTTTCTTCCTTTCTTCCTTCCTTCCTTCCTTCCTTCCTTTCTTCCTTTTTCTTCCTTCCTTCCTTTCTTCCTTTCTTCCTTTTTCTTCCTTTCTTCCTTTCTTCCTTCCTTCCTTCCTTTCTTCCTTCCTTTCTTTCTTTCTTTCTTTCTTTCTTTCTTTCTTTCTTTCTTTCTTTCTTTCTTTCTTTCTTTCTTTCTTTCTTCTTCTTCTTCTTCTCTTCCTTTCTTCCTTTTCTTCCTTTCTTCCTTTTTCCTTTCTTCTTCCTTCCTTCCTTCCTTCCTTCCTTCCTTCCTTCCTTCCTTCCTTCCTTCCTTCCTTCCTTCCTTCCTTCCTTCCTTTCTTTTCTTTCTTTTCTTCCTTCCTTCCTTCCTTCCTTTCTTCCTCTTTCTTTCTTCCTTCCTTCCTTCCTTCCTTCCTTTCTTCCTTTCTTCCTTTTTCTTCCTTTCTTCCTTTTTCTTCCTTTCTTCCTTTCTTCCTTCCTTCCTTTCTTCCTTTCTTCCTTCCTTCCTTCCTTCCTTTCTTTCTTTCTTTCTTTCTTTCTTTCTTTCTTTCTTTCTTTCTTTCTTTCTTTCTTTCTTTCTTTCTTTCTTTCTTTCTTTCTTTCTTTCTTTCTTTCTTCCTTCCTTTCTTTCTTTCTTCCTTCCTTTCTTCCTTTCTTCCTTCCTTCCTTTCTTTCTTTCTTTCTTTCTTTCTTTCTTTCTTTCTTTCTTTCTTTCTTTCTTTCTTTCTTTCTTTCTTTCTTCTTTCTTCTCTCTTCTTTCTTTTTCTTTCTTTCTTTCTTTTCTTTTCTTCTTCTTTCTTTCTTTCTTCTTTCTTTCTTCTTTCTTCTTTCTCTTCCTTCCTTTCCTTTCTCTTCCTTCTTCTTTCTTTCTTCTTTCTTCTTTCTTCTTTTTCTTTCTTTCTTTCTTCTTTTCTTTCTTCTTTCTTTCTTTCTTTCTTTCTTCTTTCTTTTCCTTTCTTCTTTTTCCTTTCTTCTTTCTTCTTTCTTCTTTTTCTTTCTTCTTTCTTCTTCTTTCTTTTCTTTCTTTCTTTCTTTCTTTCTTTCTTTCTTTCTTCTTTCTTTCCTTCTCTTTCTTTCTTTCTTTCTTTCTTTCTTTCTTTCTTTCTTTCTTTCTTTCTTTCTTTTCTTTCTTTCTTCTTCTTTCTTTCTTTCTTCTCTTTCTTTCTTTCTTCTTTCTTTCTTTCTTTCTTTCTTTCTTTCTTTCTTTCTTTCTTTCTTTTTTCTTTCTTTCTTTCTTTCTTTCTTTCTTCTTTCTTCTTTCTTCTTTCTTTCTTTCTTTCTTTTCTTTCTTACTGTTCTTTCTTCTTTCTTTCTTTCTTCTTTCTTCTGCTTTCTTCTTTCTTTCTTTCTACGTTCTTTCCTTTCTTTTCTTTCTTCTTTCTTCACTGGTTTCTAACCCTTGACAACAGGTGTGAATAGCAGCTGGGATCCTCTAGCATAGACCAGTTTAAGTCCTGTGTCTTGCTTGTGTACCTCTCCCGGGTAAAAGAAAACAGCAAAACCTGCACTGCGAAAATTCCTGGACATGAAGAACCTAATTACACACTATCTGAAAACAGAAAGCTCCTGTTTCTTCAAGCCTGCAAACCTTGAGGAAACTAACAGTCAGGCCGACGGATTTATACAGGCCTGCAACCGGGTTGCGTGCGAAGACTGAACAAAAATTCTCACATACGATAAGTACTGTCTTAAGTCTACAATAAACAGATTCATTTGCTCTCGCTTGTCCCCATTTTCATATCTCACCTGGGTGTTGCTTTGGGATTTCCCCCATTACAGGTTGCAAAATAAATTTACTCTTTTGTTTTAGCCATGGTTTGTGTTATCCCAGCTCTTATGTCGAATGGGAGCTTTAGACAAGCCTGTCTTAGATTTTTGGCAGCACTTTTTTAGATGACCCGCACCTAAATTGCTCTGGCTTGCAAGTTCTAAGATTGGCTGATTATCTATTATAAATAATCATTTATTTTAATAACAGAGGGAAAGACAAAAGACCTTAAACAAATTGCTTACTACACAGTAATAAAACAAATAATACTTGTAGATTCATAAACATGCATGACACTAAGTTTCCTATATTAAAGCTACCAAAAAATATTATTTAGGTCTTTTCCCTCTTTTCCGGGCCTTTCCTCC
>NW_026992678.1:0-39406 GCF_028769735.1 Zonotrichia leucophrys gambelii
GCACTTCATGGGGAATCTGGGATGCAAATGGCCTTGTTAAAAAAGCCAAAGGCCAAGGGAATGGATTATAGATTACTGAAAAAAAGTCACCCATCTTCCAGGCAAGGTTTACCAAGGCATTTCCTGCATTTCTTCTTTTCAGATTCTTTCAGTTGGCTGCTCTGGGAAGTCCAGCTTGTACTGGTGCTTATCATGAACTGATTGTGCTCTTGATTTACGCACCAAGACACCAAATGTGGAATCATCTATATGGAACTGTTATGAATGATCAATCGAAAGCCAAATTATAAAAAATCTGAAAATATTTCTTTATCTTTTTCCGCTACTAAAATATGGTCTTCAAAACCACCACAGCCAAAGAGACAGTGTCGAGCCCAGGGTTGGTGCTGGGTGAACCTGGATCCCACCTCTATTGCATCAGACCCTCCACCATTCACGAGAGCCGCTTCTCGCAGGCATGCTTTATACAGTTTATTATGCCTGAGCAAAGAAGTCCCAGTTTCTTTTGTAACTCTGCATATTCATAGTTGGTTCTTTGACTGTGCAGAGCTGCACAATTGCCTTTCCTTGTTGATAGCCAGCACTGATCGGATTCAGGGAAGTCACGTATTCACACATATCTTTCTGGCGACTTTGGCTATCTTGATCGATGTTACCAACAGGGCAATGATCACTCTTAGGCTCTTCCGATGACATGACCATGTCTCAGGATAATGGTGATCATCTCACTGGGTGTGATCGTTATCTGGCCACCTTCAGGAATTTTTGAATTTGAATAGGCGCCTGCCTCTCAGGCTGCTTGTGGTCAGAGACTTGTTTGGATTTTGCAATCTTAATGAAATACATGCGTTTATAGCATGAATTATTTCCCAACATATATTACAAAATCACTACAATCTCACAGAAGAAGGCAATCATACAGATCAGTGTATAGTCAAATTGCCCCCTAATTCTCATAAAGTCCATCTACTCTGCACAACCTTACTTTGTATTTTTGTTTCTCAGTCATCACAGAACTGAGAGCTGCAAGAAAAAGAGAAAGAAATATGAACAGGTATCCCTTTGGTAAGGGAAATACTGGACTGTCAGGAACTAAAAATAGTTGATAGCATCTGTATCAGGCAATTTTTTTTACCCTCTACCAGCGTCCATTTCAGGCATCCTGTTAGCATGACCTAGGATTTTGCAGCTAAATGCAATGGGCTGCAATTTGAGAGGCCTACAAGAAAAAAAACTTATCAGACTTCCCCCCCCGCCCCCGAGTGACAGGTGCAAATTACAAAATGAAAGGGCCTACAGAAATTTAAAATTTTCTAATTTTAGAAAATTATAGTATTATCATCAGATTCCAAGGGCATAGAGATATAGGAGCAGCAAAGAAATGCTCCCAGAAATGTTTTCTAGCCTGAAGAGACAAGCTAGCCATAGGAAGAGGAGAGAGCCACTCCTTTTAAAATGTGTGAATTACTGAATGCAAGAACCATTGGCTCTTTCAGCTTCTGTTTTTAACAAAAAGTAAGCTATTAACTTGTGTTTATGAAGACTTTAGTTGGACTTCAATGTTTTTGAGACAGCTTCTGAGCAAAATACAAAGAAACTACTAATTACATATTAGTAAATGCAGCATCTAGAATAACAACTAAATAGTCCTATCTCATAGTTAAATGTTCAATTCTTCATAAATTGTGATTAAGACCATGAAATGCAGTCCCTAATCCAGTTAAATCCAACCTACACCTCAGATTTGCTTGTGTAACTAATATTTTCCACTCCACTCCCTATCCCTTCTCTCACCACAGTCCTCAAGCTCTCAGCCAGGCACAAGCCAACTTCTCACCTCAACTGCTGTTAGCAATCACCAAGCACCTATTGGTAATTACCTGAGCACCTGTCCCACCCACAGGTCCCTGGCTGCTGGGAGAACAGGTCTGAAGTACAGACCCGAACACCACCATCCCCCACCAAAAAAAAAAAAAAAAAAAAAAAAATTAAAACTTTTCTAAATAATTTGAGACTAGTAAAAGATCAGGACATGGAGGGACTTGTTTATCCCCTTTAGGCTAATCAACAAAAGGTTTATAGCCTTCTCTGGAAAGGGAAGACTGGGGGTTTTTGTTGAAGCAGAAGCATGTTTTATCAGCCCAGTTTCCTTCCTCATTTGTTCCTGCTGCCCAGAAGGCCATTCACTAGGCATATATATAAATATCTCTGTCTGAAAACACATCTACAGGAGTGCCTGACTTACACTGGTGCGATTTAAAACATAGTTTTTATTGTAGAAAAATGCAAAAATCTGTTCTAGGAGAGGCACATCTTGTGGAGCTGTAAGGACCCTGACAGCACATCTTCTACCAAAGCAACAATTCCTGCTCTGCAGTGGCTTAAGCGGGCTGAGATGGAAGAGTTTCTTCATCAATGCATAAACCACAACAAAGTAGTGGTGACAAGCCTTTTTTCCAAGTCTGACTGAAGGTTTGGGAAGCAGGTCTGCCTGCAGAGGGCACACAGAAGAATGACACGTTTGCCTCCTGTGCGCCTACAATTTCTACACTATCATATCACTACTTGGTCACTGAGCAAGCTGACAGTGTATGACAGTGTATGCAGTGTTATCCATCCTGCATAGAAAGTCACAGAGAGAAGAAGAGAGGAAGAAAACACGGAAGATGACAATGCAAAAGAAGTTGAAGAAATGTGGCAAGGATTGAGCATTAAGGGACAGAAATAAGAAGAGACCATACCCTTGAACTGTAAAGTCCTGTCAGGAAACTGCAAGTACTTGCATATATAAGTTCACCACCTGGACTTGCATGCTTCTCCACATTACCATAATTTCAAAAATTTTGCTTCCTGGACAAGCTGCCAGGTCTCCAGTACCAGTCCTAGCTCCCTTCCAGCAGTCTGCATCTGAGCAGGGAGTTGAAAATAGATCAGGGATTACTTTTACACTGTAAGCATTCAAGACAGCCAAAGAACTTCGAGGAAAAAGGCCATACTGAGTGCCCAGGAAAAAGAGATTGTTAGAAATTGGAAGAAGGAAGTATTGATTGAGGGTCACAGTTATGTTGAAGTTTAGCCTTTCAAAGGTTTGTTGCTTTTCTACTAAAAACTGCAGGCGAGAAAGCCTAGGCAGAAAAGGGAAGGAGAAGCTATGTGAACAAACCCATAGCTGTACACAAGGACAGAAGCAGATTTCTTCTTCCCCAGGCTGAAGAGAGTAGTTTTATTATTTGAAAAACAAAAGCCAAACTACCCCAAGTCAAATATATATTTTCCCACTACATTTAGATATTACAACAATAAAAATGCAGTATAAAACTACTGCAGTAAATTAGTCAGTTAGGAACAATAAACAGGGCACATGTTAATAGTATCCATATCTATCTTTGGAAAGATGAGCAATTACAATCTACATCCCAGCTCATGCTCAGTATTTACTACAATCTCAAATAACAATAAAGTCAAACACAACAGATGACTGATGTTCCTACCATCTGCTTTCCAAACAGAGTTTTAAAAGATAGTTTATTGCAAAATCAGTCTCAAGTATGTTCAAGGCCTTGGGAGCTCTCTAAGTTTAATTAACATCACACATATAGAATCCATTTTAATATTTGTGTAAAGCCAATATTATAATATTCTAATTTGTATATAACCATCTATTTGTAATATTGCTGAAAGAAGGCACACTTTTCTAAATATCTACTGGCTTTGGTAACTGCTAAACGTAATGTAGATTGGGCTGTACTACTGTTTACTCGTCTTTCTGTTGCACAGAAATCTTGGATACTTTAGTGCGTACATCTGTAATTCTGACATTTTCTGAAATTAAAGTGAGAGGAGTAATGGGCTAAATTCAGGTACCTAAAGTTACATTGTCAACATTTGCAGACATAAATCAAATACACAAGGAAAACTTTTATATGGGAAGAATGCCAGAGCAAATTAAAATATGTATTGATAAGAATAATCAACACAGTAGAAATGAAGAGCATCTGCACCATAGGAGAGAGTGTATAAAATCACACTCTGCATCAAGAGAACATAAATCATATTTCTTCACAGCCTTCTCCCTTTGCATGCCCCTCTGCAAAGTGCAAGGGGCCTCAAGGACTGAAGAAAACACAGGGAAACAAATGGAGACACTTGCACCTGTCTCACTGGGGGCTCCTGGGGAAGCAGTTTCCTTGGGAATCCAGCCCCTCTCTGCCAAGGGCCCTTCCCCAGATGTGTACATTTCCTGGGGAAAACCAACACACCCTTAAGTGCATGGTGCAGAGGTTCAGGGACATCAAAACATAACCAATATGATCCAGTGAAGCTAAATTTATTATTCCTACAAAGACTCTATTTATAATAAATCTCTACTGCCCATGTGTCTCTAGCTAATACATGATTGGTTAATCCTAGCTGTTCACACGTCTAAAATAGAATGCTGATTGGATCACCTAATTTTTTACGCATCTTGCTGGCCTAGTGAGTCTGGCCTACCCATGACTCACTTTCCCAAGCTTGCTGACAAACTTTCTGAGTCCTGATGACTCTTCTTCTTGTGTCTTTTTTGAGGACATACCGAGCCCAATTCTGAATATGTCCATAATTCATTCTTTGTGAACTTGTTCATTGTCCATTATTACAAGCAGGCTGGATTGTGCATCGGTTGAATATGGCCACTCTCATGCAAAAACTCCTCCATTCTGTCTCTGAGCCAGCATTTGAGCCGGTTAAACAAAATCCTCCCTCTCACGCTGTAAAGAATGTGGAATTAGAGTTGGAATGTGACCCTGAAATAGAAGCAGCTCAGAAACTACAGTAGAAAAAAGTTAGTCCAGAAGCTATTGTAGAAGGGACTTTTCTCTCCAATGATGTAGAAGCTTTTCGTGTAGTAACTAATGCTGCAAGTAGAGTTTGAAAGCCTTTTGATTGGAAGATTTTAGAAAAATTGAGAGCTGCAATTTCACAATTTGGTTGAAAATCCCAACTTGCACAGTCACTTCTGCAGTATATTTTTCCATCTAACACATTAATTCCAGCTGATGTGCATATGGTAATAAGACTTAGAATGCCACCCTATAAGCAGATGATGTTTCATAAAAGCTGGGAGGAAAAGTGTGCTCAAGAAGCTGCAAGACCTAGAGTGCAGGGTGATCCTCTGTATGGTTTAACAGCACAACAGTTACTTGGCAAGGGGCCCTGGGCTACTGCCACTGCCCAGGCTGGGAGCATTGATCAAGTCTTACAGATGAGCCAACAACTAACATATAATGCTGTCCTTGCACTTACAGATAAGTTACACTCTATGTCTTTTACACAGATTTGTCAAAGAAAGAATGAAGGCTTTGATAAATTTGTAGACAAATTGCATGAAGCTATCTATAATCATTCTGATTTAAATTCAGACACAAAGATACAATTGGATGGACTTTGGGATCATTACTGCATTCCAAATGGCTTTCCCTTCAGTCACAAGAGGCTTCCATCTCTTCCAAAAATTTCCTGCTGAAACTCTTCTGCTCCCTTCCAAATCAGTTCACTACTCCAGCATAACCCTTGAAGCACGGACAGATGAATCTTCAACTAATTATAGTTGAAAAGAAGGGTATTTATTGCAGCCCTGGTCACATGTGAACTAGTTTCCAAAGACACGTGCAAGGAGTTGCAGACTCCTGCTCTCTATTTCTACAGAAAAGGTTTTACATTAGGTTTCTAAGGACCTATAATACATAATTATTACCTGCCTGCTTTGCATTTTTATCGGTTGAATATCTATTACAGCTGCACAATTGTATTCCCCTAACTGGGTTGGTGGGATTTTGAAATGAGGGAGTGGTTGTATGGGAGGAAGAAAGCAGTCTTCCTCATGGTGAACTCTTCTCTCATGGCCAGTTGGCAAGACCTTTTGACCTGCTCATGGTCCAAGCCTCTCCTAACTGTTCAATTATTCTTAAGGCAAGCTATTTCTATGGTCTCTGTTTCTTCACAATTGCTTCCTCTATTCCTGTCACTCCTAGCTTTATGTTCCTAATATGTTGTGGTGTGTTGCAATATCCTGTTTTACCTTCTCCCTTCCCCCTCGCCCCTCGCTGAGTGTGCCCTGTCAATCAGGCTAACATACCAGCAAGGCGTCGTGTGATAGGTGACCCTAGTACCTGGAGACCCTGCCCCTTCACCTGGTTGGTGACTCACCTGTCCCCTCCCCTTCCCCTGTCCTGAGCTTAAAATGTGAATGCGACCATGCGGCCCTATTCTGTTACCAGCAGTGGCCCAGTGCAGACGTATCTGTACTCATGGAATAAACATCTGGCTACCTTCTAGCAGAATCCATTCCCTTTCTCTCCACCATCGCCAGAAGCTCTCTCCTGAGGAGAACGGAGTCCTGTCTTGTGCCCCGCTGCACTCTGCCGCCAGCCAAGGTATCTCTGCGGTTAAACACCGCAGCGCTGCCTCTGGCCCAGCAGCGAAGGTCAGAACTGGCCTAGGCACCATCTAACTGGTTATATTGGGATACATATTCCAATATATTGGCGTCCCTGTGGGTGGCTCGACTCTGCAGCCCGAAAAAGGACTCGCAGTTCCTCAGAGAAGCTTCTGCCAGCCGTGCATCCAGCTGAAAGGAGCCTGGCTTCAAGACTCCCAGCTAGAGACTTTGGGAATATTCCCAGAAAAAGTTTCGTGGACTGTTCGGCGCCTTTGGAAAGCCCAGCTTCATTTTGGTGAGCAGATTTTCCAGAGGGAGAAAAGGGCAGCCTCTCTTGCACCCAGAGAGAGGTCCTTTTCCGGTGGAGACCTGCCTGCCTGTACCCAGCCTACAGCTTCCATTTCACGTGAGTATCTCTGCTTTCGGTAGAGCAGAAGCTCAAAAACAGACTCTGCCGTGAGTTCTGTTCCTTTTTTGCCTTTGCATTTTGGCTGCGCAGCCCCACAGACGAGAATTCATAGCGTTCTAGTTTAGCTTTCCTGCTGCGTGTTTCACTGTTTTTTAGAATTCGCGCCGGAGCAGCCCCGGCTCAGCAGCGTGTTCAGACACGTGTTAGGAGATTTCTTTCTCTTTCTCTTTGCGGGGGAGGGGGGGGCTCTCTTTCCACGTGGCTGCGGGGTCGGGAGTGCTCTGCACACGCGGCGGCGGGGGGGGGGGCGTCCCGGTTTCGGCTGCCACGTGGAGTGGCTGCTCTCTCTGCTCCGCGGGGCCGCTGCATTCCACGGCGGGGGGCAGGGCGTGCCCTGCTGCTGCTGCCCGGGAATTTTAAAAGCAGTATATACAGCTGCATTGTGAAGCTTTTGTCTGCTCATTATCGCTTTCTATCTGTGGTTTTTTTTAGAAATTGGTAGCTGAATTTAGCTTTGTTTTTGGTCAGGCGGGATTAAGTACTTTGCTTTTTAACATGGGTTCCAAACTTAGCATTGTACAAAGGGGAGTGTATTATCATATTGTTAGCATTTTAATCAAGAGTAATGTGAAATTCTCTAAAGGAAAATTGAAACAGTTTATAAGATGGCTTTTTCTGCAGTTCCCAAACATTTCCCCTGAAGAAATCCACAATATTCAATTCTGGGATAAAGTTGGGAATGAATTGATAACCTTAGGACAATCTGGAAAATTATCCTCAGCTAAATTTGTGTTCTGGAGTTTACAAATTCGAACAGCATTGCTCAAACAAAAGGAAATGGAGAAAAAGCCAAATGTAAAGCCATGTGCCTCTGCTCTCCCTGTTCCTCCCTCTCCCTCTAAAACCCCTAAACCTCTTTCCCCAAAAAAATCCCGAGCACGTGTTAGCTTTTCGGAGAGCAGTGATGTCCAAAATGGCCCCCAGTCCCTAGGGGGTGCACAAGATGGTGGATGCCACGTGGCATCTTCCCAAACCGGGTCTTCTTCTTCCCAAAATCCTCTTAAGCATTCCAAAATTCCATCCCCATCCCCCTCTCCTCCTGTTCCTCGTGACACCGTCCCCCCTCCCCCCGCCTTTCCTGCAGTACCCTCAGCTCCGCCCCTCTACTCCTGCCAGGGGGCGGCTGCTGACGTGATGTCACCAGGTGACCCCGCCCTCTGTTCCCACGGTATCCCCGCCCCCTGCCAGCCCCTCGACCCCGCCCCTTGTTCCCACGGTTTCCCCGCCCCTTGCCGGCTCCCTTTCCCCGCCCCCTCCCCGGGTCCCCACGGTGGGGACACACCCACTGCCTGTCCCCAAACCTGTAGCTGTGATCCCAATGCTTCTGATTCAAGGGATACAGAGCAGGGGACAGCAGACCCAATGCATGGTGCCATGTTGTCACTGGCCCCTGTTACGTTTCAGCCTGCAGCTCAAGCTGGAGCAGCCCCAACTGCTAATTGGAGTTCTTTTGGACGACAATTGATTAAAGAGATCTGTAAATCTCATAAAGAATATGGTCCACACAGTCCATATTTCCGTGGCCTTTTAAATTCTGAATTAAGTAGGACTATTGTGGTTCCACATGATTTAAAACAATTGTTTTCATGTCTCATGACATCCACGGAATTCAAATTATGGGAATCAGCATTGAAACAGCTGCTAAAAATGCTCTCCCAAGCTTACAGGCTGATCCAAACACAGCAAAAGACAACAATGGTAACCTTATTACTATTGACCACCTCTGTGGTGAGGGTCAATGGTCTTCTCCCTCAGCCCAAGCTGCTGCAATTCCTGCAGAAACACTTGAGAAAGTAAAGGAAGCAGCTGAAAAGGCATTCTTTTCCCTCCAACCTGAGGGGCCTTTTGAGCCCTATAGTAAAATCAAACAACTACCATCAGAGCCTTTTGTGAAATTTGTAGAAAGGCTAACTAGAGCCATTGAAATACAAGTTAAAAAGGAAAATGCAAGGGAAGCAATTTTAGAAGAAATAGCGTTCACAAATGCAAATGAACAGTGTCGAGCAGCAATCCTGAGCCTTCCTATGGAACCTTCCCCTACATTAAAAGATATGCTTCTAGTCTGTAACAGGAAAGTGCCTCTGATGAGTGTTGCTGAAGACTCCAGACCAAGGCTGCTGCCAAGACCACCTCAGCGTGTTGCTGTTGCCAGCCCTGCACCTTCTCTTTCAGCACAGCAGTACCCTGGGCAGCAGCGGAGACCGGCAATGGTTGAGCCCACTAAACCATGCCTGCTTTGTAATAAGCTAGGGCACTGGAGTAACCAGTGCCCCCTGAAAAGGGAATTTGATGAATTTAAAAATGGCAGGGGAGGAGAACTGCAAGCCCTCCCTGGGGGTCAACAACAAAAAAACGAAGAATAAAGCGCCAGCCTGCCAGGCGTGCAGACATAAAAGGAGCAGGCCAAGAGCATAAGGGTAGCAAAATAAATCAAGCGCGCGATAATATTAACATTTGTGTAAGTGAAGCCGGTGCTTCAAAGACCAAGTCCGCTAGTCCACTGTTGAAAGTGAAACAAAATAACCTTTGTTATGATTTAAGTGATTCTGTATTAACCGCATCTTCTGTCAATGAGCCTTACAGGTTGCAGCTGACAGAGTCACTCCACCTGAAGGACACTGACTGGCATATTGTCTCTGTAAATCCTGAACAGAAAGGTACTTGGAACCAAATTCGTTGTAAGTACATCATCACTGGGGACAAAAACACACCACAAGAGATCGAAATTGCTCCGGGAATAACAACATCAGATCCCAAGCAATTTGTTCTCAGCCTGCACTGTTTCCACCCACCCCTGTTTCTTCCCAAGGGACAAATTGTTGCTCAAGCTATCCCTGTGCCATCTTTACCTGAAAATGTCGATAAACAAGGGCCCACAGTCGCCCGGGTCCAAGTTATTGGGACAGATAAACCCAAATTGTGGTGCAATGTCAGTGGGGGTGGGGAGTCTAAACGCATTGAAATGCTTGTAGACACAGGTGCAGACTGCACAGTGATTCCAGTACAAGACTGGCCAGCACACTGGCCTTTACAAAATGTTGCTGGTCACCTTCGAGGTGTAGGAGGTCTGCAATTGGCAAGGCAATCCAAAAGCATTATTCAATTCGAGGGTCCAAACGGACAATTGGCAAATATCCGTCCATTTGTGTTAGATTATTCAGAACCTTTGTTAGGGAGAGATTTAATGGCCCAGTGGGGTGTCACAATTAATATTCCAGACTCTCCACAGCATTTTTGTGCAGCAGTCATTAAACAACAGCGCCCCACCCAAAAACTTAAGTGGAAAACAGACGAACCAGTTGATGTGAAACAGTGGCCACTCAGTAAACAAAAAATAAAAGTGCTTGAGGAACTAGTACAAGAGCAACTAAGAAAGGGCCACATTGTGGAGACCATGTCCCCATGGAACTCTCCAGTGTTTGTCATCCAAAAAGCTGACAAAAAGAGGTGGCGACTTCTCTGTGACCTCCGACAAATTAATAATGTAATTGAAGATATGGGTTCTCCCCAGCCTGGTATGCCATCCCCAACAATGCTTCCTCAAGATTGGAAATTAGCTGTTATTGATATTAAAGATTGTTTTTTCCAAATCCCATTGCACCCTGACGATGCACCGCGTTTGGCATTCTCAGTCCCTTCTATCAATTCAGAAGCTCCTATGAAAAGGTACCATTGGACTGTTCTTCCTCAGGGCCTGAAGGTATCTCCAGCTATCTGCCAGTGGTATGTCTCTTCCCTGCTTTCCCCAGTTCGTGCAGCCGCAGAGAAGGCCATCATCTACCATTATATGGATGATATCCTTGTGTGTGCCCCCAATGATGATTTACTAACACATGCGCTTGACCTAACGATCGATGCATTGATTGTTGCAGGGTTCGAGCTCCAGGAACAGAAAATTCAAAAGATGCCACCTTGGAAGTATTTGGGCTTAGAAATTGGAAATAGGACCATTGTTCCTCAAAAACTAGAAATCAATCCAAGGATCAAGACCCTTGCGGATGTCCACAAGTTGTGTGGGTCTTTGAATTGGGTAAGACCATGGCTTGGTCTGACTAATGAAGACCTAGCCCCTCTTTTCAATTTACTGAAAGGGGGAGAGGACCCAGGTGCTCCTAGGTCTATTACCCCAGAGGCACGGAAAGCTCTAGAAAAGGTTCAGATTGCAATGTCCACAAGACAGGCCCACCGATGCCGGCCTGACCTGCCATTCAAATTTATCATCCTAGGTAAGTTGCCACACCTCCATGGAATTATTTTCCAGTGGGAGGAAAAACAAACACCTAAGGCAAAGGACACACCAAAAAAGGACCGGGACCAGAGGGACTCTCTCTTGATCATAGAATGGGTTTTCCTCAGTCACAAAAGGTCCAAGAGGCTGACAAAGCCTCAAGAGCTGATAGCAGAACTGATCCGGAAAGCAAGGACCCGGATCAGGGAGTTAGCAGGATGTGATTTTAAGCGCATTCACATTCCAGTTGAGTTAAAATCAGGTCAAAATACTATGAAGATACTGGAACAATTGTTTCAAGAAAATGAAGTGTTGCAGTTTGCTCTGGATTCCTACTCAGGACAATTTTCGGTAGCACGGCCCGCTTGCAAATTGTTTGAACAAGATGTTCAATTTACTTTAAAATTAAGAACTGCTCTAAGTAGGAGACCTTTAAAAAGGGCTCTAACTGTCTTTACAGATGCGTCCGGGAGGTCACACAAGTCTGTTATGACTTGGAAAGATCCTCAAACCCAGCAGTGGGAGACGGACATTGCTGAGGTGGAAGGTTCACCTCAGGTTGCTGAATTAGCTGCGGTTGTTAGGGCTTTTGAAAGGTTCTCAGAACCATTTAATCTGATCACAGACTCTGCATACGTGGCAGGAGTAGTATCCAGAGCAGATCAAGCAATACTGCAAGATGTATCTAACATTGCACTTTTTGAATTGCTCTCAAAACTGGTAAAGTTAGTCACTCACCGAGAGCAACCCTTTTATGTGATGCATGTCAGGTCACACACTGACTTGCCAGGGTTTATCGCTGAAGGCAACAGAAGGGCAGATGCTCTTGCTGCACCTGCAGTGATGGCCACTCTCCCAAATGTTTTTGAACAGGCAAAAATCAGCCACCAGCTTTTCCACCAAAATGCACCTGGCCTGGTTCGCCAGTTTAACATCACTCGAGAACAGGCCAAAGCGATTGTGGCCACGTGCCCAAATTGCCAACAACATGCACTCCCTACAGTGAGTACGGGAGCAAACCCAAGGGGACTGAACAGTTGTGAACTGTGGCAAACAGATGTAACACACATACAGGCTTTTGGACGGCAGAAATATGTTCATGTTAGTGTAGATACCTTTTCTGGAGCGGTCTATGCTTCTGCCCACACAGGAGAATCATCTATTGATGCTATTAAGCACCTCTTACAGGCTTTTTCTTTCATGGGCATCCCCAAGGAGCTGAAAACTGATAATGGGCCTGCTTATAGATCCAAGGAATTCAGGAGCTTCCTGCAGCAATGGGGAGTAGAGCACAAAACTGGCATCCCCTACTCCCCTACAGGTCAAGCCATTGTAGAAAGAACTCACCGTGATATTAAAAGGGTCCTGGACCAGCAACAACAGGTTCTGAAGGTAGAACCTCCCCACATCCGGTTATCCAGGGCGCTATTCACAATAAATTTTCTGAATTGTTCTTTTGACAGCCTGAACCCTCCCATCCTACGCCACTTTGGGGGGAACAGTCACAGGTTGATGAAAGAAAAACCTCCAGTTTTAGTAAAGGACCCTGAGACTTGGAAAATGGTGGGACCTTACAAATTGGTTACTTGGGGACGTGGATACGCCTGTGTGTCCACCCCCTCTGGTTTAAGGTGGGTTCCTTCCAAATGGGTAAAGCCCTATGTTCCCAAAGTCTCAGAGAAATCTGCAGAAGCACCCCAGGTTGCTCACGCTGCCTGGAGAAGAAAACGCCGCGCACGTTCTCTGGAGGAAATTCCATTTAAGCCTCCTATCTGGAATAGTTTGTAATATATGTTTGTCTCAAGTTTTTGTACCAGTTTAGATCCCACTGTTCGTGTGTAGCCTCGAGACGTCATGAGACCGAGCCTGCTTCTCATCCTACTCGTGATCATCCCACCTGCAATCTCCTACATAGTACCGCAGCCCAAACCACGTATGGACTACCTTGACAAAGGCTCTCAGACATCAACAGAGAAACTGACAACGAGCTGAATGGACTTTTCAATGGCTAGGGACTCTCGGGCTGGTTGGGATCTATTCTGAAAACTGTAATTTTAGTGCTGTTTATTTTAGTTGTAGTTATTGTAGTTTTTAGCATTGTTTTTGGAGTAATCAGACGCATGGTTCTCAAGTTAATCTCAAACTCATCTCCCCCTCCTGAAGTCTACCATTTGGAAGCCCTCAGTGCTCCAGTGGATGACCTGGAAGCCTCAGTAGAATCATTCTGCACCATAAACACAGTCCTCTTCTTTTTAAACAAAACTAGGGGGAGATGTTGTGGTGTGTTGCAATATCCTGTTTTACCTTCTCCCTTCCCCTCGCCCCTCACTGAGTGTGCCCTGTCAATCAGGCTAACATACCAGCAAGGCGTCGTGTGATAGGTGACCCTAGTACCTGGAGACCCTGCCCCTTCACCTGGTTGGTGACTCACCTGTCCCCTCCCCTTCCCCTGTCCTGAGCTTAAAATGTGAATGAGACCATGCGGCCCTATTCTGTTACCAGCAGTGGCCCAGTGCAGACGTATCTGTACTCATGGAATAAACATCTGGCTACCTTCTAGCAGAATCCATTCCCTTTCTCTCCACCATCGCCAGAAGCTCTCTCCTGAGGAGAACGGAGTCCTGTCTTGTGCCCCGCTGCACTCTGCCGCCAGCCAAGGTATCTCTGCGGTTAAACACCGCAGCGCTGCCTCTGGCCCAGCAGCGAAGGTCAGAACTGGCCTAGGCACCATCTAACTGGTTATATTGGGATACATATTCCAATACTAATATATTTGGTACTCTTTACCCAAGGTATGTGATTTCTGCTAGCTGTATTACTAACTTAGCTTCTTCCCTCATTTTAAAATCTTAACTAAAATATGCAGTCTTCTACTATCCCAATTCTATTCCCAGCTGGCCCCTCGACCCATCTGCACTTTTCAATTATCCTAATTCCATTTTCAGCTAACCCCTTGACTCACCTCAGGCACATCCCCGACTGCCTCTCTCCCAGTAGCTCAGAGCTGCATTGCACAGTGCTTGCTGTGCGCCACAGAGCACAAAGCAGGCCGGCCTGGTGGGCCTGAATATTTCTGCCAAACACTCTGCATCTCACACCTTTGCTCTGGCTCAGTGCAGAACTGCAGGATTGCAGGCGCTTCCTCTCAGAGCTGCGTGAGGCGCTGGCTCCTGCAGATGGGCCCTGCCAAGCTGTCCCTGCCTCACGCTGGCCTCGCTTCCCTGGCACAAGTGCCGGGCCTGAAGGAGCTGCCCTGTGCTCCAGCCTGCCGGGCAGCCCGGCTCCCTGCCCTGGTGCCCAGAGTGCTGCACACACTGCTGGCCTTTGCCAGGAGTTGCAGGGCAGCCGGCAGAAGAGGAGGAGTCCTCAGCCAGCCCAGCGGCCCGCGGCTGCCCTTGGCCTTTCTCTGCTCCTGGGCACACTCCAGACGGCCAATGCCTCCAGGCCGGGCTGTGCCCAGCACGGCTGCGCTTCCCCTCGGCAGCAGCCAGCTGCCACCTGGGCTCTGAGAGCGGAGGATTCACCCGCTCCCAGCAAGAGGCACCCAGGGCCCGGCTGCTGCCTCTTGCAGCTCCAAGGGCCTCCTTCCAGCCTGCCTCTGCCGGGGCTCAGGCTGCTCTGGCCTCTGCCGGGGCTCTGCTGGGGCTCCAGCCCGGGCAAGGCCAGGCCTGCTCTCACCTCACAGGCGCTGACAGCTCTGCACCACAGGAGACCTTCCCGAGCACCCTCTCTGACCTTTCTGCTTTCTCACTTGAGTAAGGCTCTCCTCCAGCCAAAGAGATTATTGCATTTAGGGATACAAATCTAAGTGGCAGGAGCCCCAATGCTCTCCAGTCACAGCTGAAGGCCTGCATCTGCACAAGATGTTTGGGCTGCCTCATTCTTCCTTTGGTTTTGCCTTCAAATGCCATTGCCCTTACTGCCTCAACTAGAAATACCACAGCTGTGCCATAACCAGCCAGTGGCTCATATTCCAAAGGCAGTGCGGTCTGGAGAGGATGAATGATATGAAGTCCCCTCCTCACTTATAAAACCATACAAAAGAAGCCATATGTGTGACTTAGCACCAATAAAAAACAATTGGTAATTCAGAAGGAAATGTTGAATTTTCTGAAGGGGTCAGAAGGAGGAGAATCTTCCAAGTGAGTTCATGTTTCAGAAACTTTATTAATTACAACTCTAATCTATAATTCTATGCTACAAATCTCTTTAGCAACCCTACTCTACAATCCTACTCTTAATTGGTAACAGAGATAACATCTTGACATGATTGCTATGTTCTCGTCTCCTAGGGTTAGGGTTAGGGTTAGGGTTAGGGTTAGGGTTAGGGTTAGGGTTACGCTTAGGCTTCAGCTTAGGCTTATGCTTAGGCTTAGGTTTAGGTTTGGGTTTAGGCTTAGGCTTAGGCTTAGGCTTAGGTTTAGGCTTAGGCTTAGGTTTACGTTTGGGTTTAGGCTTAGGTTTAGGCTTAGGTTTAGGCTTAGGGTTGGGTTTAGGGTAAGGGTTAGGGATAGGGGTAGGGTTAGGGTTTGGGTTTGGGTTAGCATTTAAGGTTAGGGTTAGGTTTTAGGTTTAAAGTTTAGGGTTAGGGTTATTCGTCTTCTTCACAGAGTTGAAGAGTTGTGCCAGGATGAATGGTGGCTTGGCTGAAGTTACAAATGGATGCTGTCCACCGGAAAAAAAAACACAACAAAGAACAGTGAACCATTACTTTCCAAGCTCCATGCTTCAGGGACTCAATCAGGATACATCAAGTTCCTGGAAAGACCCAGAAAGAGGAGCAATGGGACCATCTGCTCCCCAGTCATCCCCAGTGTGCAAGACCTTGCCATCACAGGCAAACCTGGCCCAGAATCCCACTCATCTGTTTATTGTGATGTCTTCATCATGCTGGGATTTTTTCCCTGCCAGTGCTCTAGAAATGGTGCTTTCTATCCCTGGGTTTTCTTCCTTTCAGGAAACTCCAATGACTCACACAGGCCCCTGCCTTTGAAAGACAGGCACTGTGCTGATTCCCACAGGGACAGAAAGCAGTGTCTACCATTCCATGCCCTGCCCCTCGTGTGCTGGATGGCACCTTCCTTCCCAGCAGGGCCAGCCCAGTGGCACTGGGCCCTGCAGTTCCCTCTCTGCCACACAACCTGGCAGGAACCCTGGCGCAGTTCCCGTCTGCTTGAGCGTGCCAGGCAGCAGATGGGGCTGGGACAAGTCCCTCCCAGCTGTCCCTGTTTGCGTTGCAGAAACCTCTAAGGGTGGGCTGGGGGGCACAAACCAGGGCCCCTCAGAGGCTCACAGTGAGCCCCCCGACAGCCCCTCCTGCCCACAGCCAAATCTCTGAGCCCTAGGCTGGGACTGGCTTCCTTGGGCTCCTCCACCACCATTTCATGTCTCTGTACCCCGCACTGCTCTACTTCAATACTTTTGCCATTAGATAAAACTGAACACTCCACCAAATCACAAAAGAGGGCAACAGAAACAGTCAGAGGACAGAGCACCTCTCCTCACAGGAAATGCAGAGGGAGCTGGAGTTATTCAGTTTTGTGAAGGACAGTCACGGGGGAGACTTTATTGCCACTTTCCAAGACTTCAGAGTGGCTTTGAAGAAAGTGGGGGACATCTTTTTTAACAGGGCCAGTTACAATAGGATGTGGACAAATATTTTTAAACACCAAAGGCATCTAATCAGAGTAGGTCTAAGGAAGAACTTGTTTACTCGGAGCATGGCGATACCCTGGCACAGCTTGCCCCAAGAGCTTGTAGGAGCCCCATCCCTGCAACCATTCCGGCTCCGGTGGCAAAGGGCACTGAGCAACCTGAGCTCGTTAAAGATGTCCCTGCTCATTGCAGGACACTTGCACCAGAGGACATTTACAGGGCCCTGCCAGCCCAGCCCAGTCTAGGATTCCTCACCATTTTCATTTGAAGAGCACCAAGAGTGGAGGTGAGGAGGAAGGGGGCTCATCTGCTGCCTTGGACTTGAGTGGAGGAGGAGCCCATCCCTCAGAGCCTGGTTCACCTGCAGCCCCTTCCCATTTTACCTGCAGGAGCTCCTTGGCAGACCAGCGCCGCTCCTCGTCTGTCTGCAGGCAGCAGCTCAGGAAGTCACGCAGCAAAGCCGAGAGGAGCTTGGGCTGCCGCAGCTGTGGAGTCCCTACTGTGGCTATCAGGTGTGTAGCCTGGAGAAAAAGGAGACACCAGGCTCCACCTCCTGCTTTCACATCTCTAAGGCTCTCCCAGATCCCTGTTTAACCTCTGTTCTTCAGTGGCAGTTTCTGCCCTGGCAGAGACCCAGAGATGACTTTCCTTTACCAACCAAAAACCCAAACCCCAATGCAGCCACAGCTTTTCCACCATCCTGCAGATCTTGCCTTGGCAGCTGATTTCATTGCCTGACCTAGTTAGTGGGAACTATGTCAGCAAAAGGACATTTGCTTCTCTGAGGATTCATGCCAGCTTGAGAGGCTTTTTGGAAGAGGGACTTTGCTATCGTAACTAATTTCAAGGGTTAGAACATGAAAGGCATCTCTGCAGTGCCTGTTGGTCCTTTAAGCACACGTGCCCTACAACAAAACTCATCAAGCTTTTTGTGCTGTTCTTGAAAACAATGGTAATTGGAAGAAAAGAAAGGAAATCCATCAGTTAATACCCAGGTAGGGAAACAAACATTTACCATCTCCTCTTCAACACAGACACATTAAGATGCCTGCACAAATGTTTTGGGATGAAAATGCCTGCTTGGGCACACAGGAGCCACCTGCAGCTCTGTCTCTCTGCAGTCTGAAAATTTCAGCTTCCCATTTTTGCAGCAAAAGAAAAATTGTCTAGGTAAGAAGAAGGAGAGGTTCCATCTCTATGTCCACCCTCTAGTCATTTGGCTACTCAAGACAATGCATAAATGGTAGGCCCATCCCAGAAAGTGCCAGGAATCACTGGGAAGTTTTGGCAGGCTCTCCGCATCACCAAGCTCTGGCTTGGTGACATGGAGAATGTTGCTTGGGCTCGGAGAGAAACAGGGTCTCTGAGTGTTTCAGCAGCACTGCACAAGAAGCAGAAGAGACTCTGTGCATTACACCCTCATGCCCATGTTTCCCAGTGAGAAGAAACTGCCCACAGGGTTAGGTTCCTCTCTAAAGACCACGGTTTTAGAAACTTTGTTGGGTTTGGGTTTCCTTCCTTCATTTCTGGAAAGATAACAACAGTTTTAAGATGCTTTTTTCCTGTTATTAAGGCCATCTACACAGACAAAAGAACTGGAACCACTAACCCAAAGGAAAGTGTTGCCTGAGAATAGAGTTTGTTTGGAGTTTGTTTGCATGTGGTAAGGCTTGATTTCCCCCACTGATGCAACCAAAACTACAGCAGATGCTGATGTGTTGCAGGGACATTTGTAGCAGGGGACCTTGGTGGAAGTAGTTCCAGCAGATGGCAATGGGATTTTGTCCAATGGCATACAGGACATGGGACAGGTGAGAAAGACAGTGGGATCAGTGAGTATTTGCTCCTTACCGTGCCAGAACTTTCGCTCAAGTAAGGAGGTTCTTGTTCTATCATTTCAATTCCCACAATTCCAAAAGACCATATGTCCACTTTGGGGCCATATGGTTGACCTGTCACCACTTCAGGCGCCATCCACCAAGGAGTTCCGACTACCAAGCATGGTCTGCTCTGCTCAGGGCTGAGCTGAGTAGCGAGGCCAAAATCAGCTGAGGAGAAAACAAAATACTGGTTTTATCTGAATTCTGTGCAATTAGGAAAGCAAGCAAAAGAATTCCCCAGTAGAAGTTTGAAAATGTGCTGTTGAATCTCCCAGCATTGGCGACTTTAAAAATCCCCCGATTTTTTACACTGCCTCTAGCAGTGGCTTTTGTTCTTTGGAAACTTTAGACTTGTAACTCCCTCCCTCTGGAAGGGACACACACAGAGCAAGGCCACTCTTGACTGCTTGTGGCTCTTTCTACCTCTGTGCACGTTGCAACTGTGCCCTCAGCTCGCAGCAGGGGTCCCTGCACTGCCACCAGCACCATTTTTGGGGAGCTGGCAGTCACTCCAAGCAGCCCCACACCCACATCCCTGGAATGCTGCACCTGACCAAGAATATACTGACCCAGCTTGACAGAGCCGTCAGTTTTGAGAAGGATGTTGTCACTCTTCACGTCTCGATGGATCACATCATTGGAATGAAGAAAATCCAGTCCTTGCAGGCACTGAGGGAGAAAACAGAAAGAGGAGGGCAAAAATGAGTGATGTGATTTCATCACACAAGAAAGGAAACAAAGAATCTAAAAGATTCCCTCTCCAGGGGAATGGGAAGTAATGGCAGAACGGTAATGGCCACTGAGAAGAAGAGCTTGCTGCTCCAACACTTGCAGAGCAGGACCTTTCTGAGGAAAGGCACGTCAGCTTTTGAAAGAGCAACAGCACCTGCTGTTGTAGGCTGTCCCCTGCCAACCAGCCAGGATGACTCCTGCTGCAGTGCATGTGCTCAGAAGCAAAGAGCATTCTGGCTGCACTCCTATCCTTTTTAGCTGAGGACTGAGAGAAACGAGTCTCTCTCTTTTTTCTTTGCTGTTTGTTTCAAATCCTGCCACCAGCACCTTTGCTTTAAAGGCAAGGAATGCAGTGAAGACAGACTCCAGGCAAACGTTTAGAGAGGCAAGGTGGAGAACAGCAAACACAAATACAAGAGACAGAGCAAGAATACAACAGCAGGAGATACGAGTACTGGCACTGAGTACAGGGAGTGCAGGGGCACTGGCAGGCCTTTCACTTGAGATGCTTTTACTTGCCCATAGAATAGCAGCAACACAGAAACAAAGCTGGGCACAGGAAACCTCTCCTGTTCTGAGCCCCTGTTTCCCAGACAATGCTGCCCAAGCCCTTGGAAGCACAGCTGGGATTGCTGACCTCCCGACTGATGGCTGCCATCTCATCTTCAGACAGGCAGGTCTGGCTGATGATATCGGTCAGGACACCTCCATCCATGTACTCTATAACCAGCAAGAGTTCCTTGCCCAGAAGGTAGCTGAAAGAAGGAAACAAGGGGGTAGAGTTGAACATGCATGGCTATGTTGATTTTTTGCTTCCAGGTTTCTTATTTCCAGATGCCTTTGTGACAAGGACAGAATCAAAGGAATAGATATTCCCTCTTGGCTGTGCATTGTTTGCAATCTGTGCAGTCTCAAAGAGAAAGACTCATCTGTGAAAAAGGAGATGTCTTAGATAGGCAGCAAATGAAAAGTGCAGTTTAGAAACAGCCCAGATAAAAAACATTTCAGGCATGGTGTTTCTGGAAATAAGCACCTAGTCTTCCTGGCATGCATAGCAATGGCAGGGAGGGACAACAATCCAAGGGAAATCCACTTTAGGATGGTTCATCTGCACTTAAGAAACTTTAAAAAATCAATCCCAAATAAATGTGGAGGTAGTGAACTTTGAGGCTATTGACTTAGGAAGATACAGCTGATCCAGGTATTGAATAATTTTGGAGTAAATATCAAACTAGGTGTGCCAGGGAAGACTCATGCAGACAAAATGCACTCTCTTCTCATCCATTGGAGATGAGTAGAGAAATATGAATAAATAAAAATTAACAGCTTTGCTTGCTGCCACTGACCAAAGTGGGTTTTTAACCTCTCATGTTTGCTTTATGTAAACACACATCCATGGGATAAGACCATGACCTCTCACCTGTCCAAATAATTCACAACATTGGGACTCCTATATCTCTTCATGATCATTATTTCATTAAAGGTTAGCTCCTTCCTCCTCACTCCTTGAAGATTTATTTTTTTTATTGCCACCTAAAATGACATTGAAAATCAGTAACTTGGGAGGTTGTTGGCACAAGACCACAAGGCACGTGGAGTGAGTGATTTTGCAATGATGCAGATGAGCTGTGCCAAACTGCCTTGTGATTAGGCACTGCAGTAATCAGGAACTGGCATTCCAACAGCCCATTTCTCTGCTCCCTTGGGTACCAGTTACAGGACACGTGGGGGCACTGACATTTTGCCTTGACCACTTGGTAACAGCAGTGTCTGAGTTATCACCCAGAAACCTCTGTCCACACTCTCTGCTGCTTTGTTTGGGACTCAGAAGAAGGAATCCATGCCTTAATACTCTGTGGATACATCTTGGGCTATGGGCAGGGCTTAGGGCTTTCAGGGCCCCCTTGCAGATCTCTCCCTATGTGCAGTTCCCAAGTGCAGCACTGCAGGTGGCTAAGGAACTACCAGTAACTTTCAGATGCATTTGCTGGCAGCCAGAAATGAGAATCCAGGATTCTGAAGCTGTAGCCCCAAAGAGCAGTGAGGTGCTTGCAGGCACCACCTTTGTTTTAGCAATGGAGAGCGAGTGAGCGCGTCCTTCTCTGAAAGGAACCGCTGCCCTCCGTGCCTTCCTTCCGGCAGCTGAGGAGGACAAAGTCCCAAATGTGTTTTGTGGGCTGGCACCAGTCTGTGCTTCTTGTGCCTTTTCAGTACAGCTCTGCCCAGAGCTCCAGCCACAGCTCACACCAGAGGGGAAAGCCCTCGAGTGCAGCAGAGTCTGCAGGGGCTGTTGACATTTACCTCTCCTCCTGTGGCAGTGTCGAGTGCTCTATAAACATCTCCATAACCCCTAGAAACAAAGCAGAAGCAGAGAAAGGAGAAGCTGTTTAGATCTTGCAGTGAAAGCCAGCCCACACAGGAGATCTCTGCTGGAAGTGTCAAAACCTGCGGGATGCAGGAGGGCTCTGCCAGAAGGCAGATGATGCATTTTTCTCTCAAGTGCATGGGCACTGGGCCTGTTCCTGAAGCACTGGGGTTCAATTTCTAAAGGGAGGTTAGTCTTTCCTCTTGGGTTTCACTGTCTGAACGGTGTGGTTCCTATCCTGACCACAGAGTGTTTCTTTCTTCAAACCAGGGGAAAGAATTGTTCCTGGGAACTGTTATCTCACAACTTTGATAGGGCGTAGGTTGCTCTTTCAGGCAAGCAAGTTCCTTCTCTTTTCATTAGTGTGCCAGTATGATTTTGAGACATACAAAAAATGCTAAAGAAATTAACACAGAGCTGTCCCACACTTGAGAGACAAGGAGATCTTCCAGGTCCTGTTCCTTGATGTAGGCAAGACCTCGGTAGCAAGGCTTCTCTGACAATGCCTTCTGAGCCCACTCACAAATTCTGAGCAGCATTGAGAGATGGGACAATCTATCCCCAGTGTGTGAACATCTTTGCAGCTGGCCTGACTTCACGCTGGATAGACATTCCACCCCAAAAACACCTGGCCCATGGTTGTGCAGGAGTAACTGCTGTTGGACTCACCCGCTGCCAATATATTTCAGATGGATGTACTTCATCAGGGGATTTTCAGTGGAGTTCACCATTCTCCCTGAGGGAAACAAAATGCAAGATGCTGACTTTAAAGCAGAGATCCCAGCTTCCAGAAGATACAAAAGGCAGCCCCAGCGCCTGGAGCTCTGAGCCCTTTGTGGTCAGCTGGGTAACAACGACCACAACCAGGCAGACAGCTCTGCAGCACAGGTGGCCAGCACAGAGACTGATTTGTACAGTCTTTTGAAGAGTTCTCTTGACAGGAAACAAAGCACAGGGACGTGCAATCCCAGGAGAGGAAGACATCTTCCCCACCTTTCAGCAATTTGCAAAAGGAATGCCTTCCCATTTGTACACCAGAGCAGCTCAAGCTGTAACTGATCCTGGCGGGGCTTTCAGCATCAGGACCCTGACCTGTTTATGAGCAGGCTGAGCTCAAAGATGCCCCTCTCCCAGCTAAGGAAGGCTCCAGCCTCTGCAGTCCCTCCAGCCCTCAGGGACAGGGCAGCTAGCACAACAAGGCTGGCAAAGCCCAAGCATGAGCACTGACAGGCACTGATGGGAAGAAGCCAGAGTGAGCCTGAGCCCCGGACAAGCTGTTGCCCCCATTCAGGACACAACAGGATGGGCTTTGAGATCAGCCACACCGAGGGGTGGATCAGTGCCCTTTTTGTCCCAACAGGTGATGGCAGACACAGAATCCACTGGGCTCTGGTCTCAGCCCCACCAGGTCTTATCTGAGAGCACAGCACTGGCAGCTGTTACGGGCAAGAAGCAGATTCATTGGGTTGTGATGCAGAATCACAAAGGGCTTGATGTGTTTTCCTAGAGACTGATCTCAGCAGGGCCTGGGCCAATGGGTAGGATTCTAACAGTCATGGGAAAGAGTGGGAATCGGGTATGGAAAAGTGCCATGGATCCGAGGGATATACCATGGCTGGGCTGGAGGCTCTCTCCTGAGAAATGCCTGCAGTACACTTTTCTCTGATCACGCCACTTGGACGTGTCTCCTGGACACATCTTGATAAGCATAAAACTAGAAGATTAAATAAAGTTTGTTATCAAAATCTCTGGTTTTTCTTTGGGGGCACATGGAAAATACCTCGTGCTCTCTATTTGTCCTGTAACCTGATGTTCTTTCAAAGTAGTTCTTATTGAAAAAAAGATAGCATTCTCTTATTGACAAAAATATAGCATTCTCATGAAAATAAACTACAGATGTAGTAGTGGTAACAGTAACAGTCATAAAAACAACATCAGTAAGACATGGGGTAGAAGGGCTCCTTCAGGACGGAGAAAAACACAACAAAAAACCCCCAACCAAAATGATCAACACAAAAGCAATCCCCCCCCCCAAAAAAAAAAAACTTCCCAACCAAAAAGACAAAACTCCGAAGCCAGTCCCTTTCTGTGAAGTTTTTTTGCTCTAATGACTGGTTGGAAGTCAGGAGTCTAAGGAGAATTTAGGAAGCTAAAAATTCTGTTCAGTTTGGCCACTAGCACACATGACTTGCCTAGATCATTTGCTAGGTCACAGCCTTCTGCAGATCCAAGAACAATCCCTGCTTCAGCCTTTAGCAGAGAGGGAAGCTCAGGCAAAGCCAAGCCAGTCCCAGGTGCCCTCAGAGGCAGCAGGAACACCCAGAGCACTCTCGCTGCCTCGGAGCACAGCACTTCCTCTGGGGACTCCTAAATGGCCCTGTGACACCAAGCTCAGGAGGAGCCTTTGGTACAGCTCTGCTGACACCTGCCCACAACACACTGTCCCTCAGACAAGAAACACCCCAGACGTACCCAGCAGCTCCAGGTACTCCTCCTCAGTCTCCTGTTCCCAGGATCTGCCCGAGCCTGAGTTCCCAGGTTTCACAGAAGGGCTTCCTCGAGGTGATGCTGCTGTGGCAGCAGGTTCAGAGCCCATGATGTGCTGGACCTGGAGCATTTCTGGTGGGCACTGCTCCTGTGCCTCACTCCTAACTTGGGGTCCTTCATTGCCAGACATTGGCTGGAAGTCTTCGCAGGCTGCCCGGTGAGATGTCAACACTTGCACCTCAAGTCAAACAGAACAAAGCAGTCACACACTACAGCTTGTCCCTGTCAGCCAGGAGTCATTGACTGTGAGGAAAGGCAAAGAACAGATTGACAGGGGATACAACAGCTTGTTTCAATCCTCCATCTGGGTCACCAAGTTCCACTGTAAAAACCCCTCAAGAAAAAAGGAGAGCAGGAACAGGCCAGCAGGAATCAATTTGGATGACTGCTGGCCAAAAGGCCAAAGGACAAGTTTCACTGTCCAGGGCAGCAGTTGAGATTCAGCAGACCAGGAAATGCCCTTCAGAGTGACTGTGATACACACACTACAGCAGCATGGCACTCAGAGGCATCACCCCACTCCCTGCTGCTCTGCACTGGAAAGGCAAGAAGGGCAGAAACCACCAGATTGGTGACTGCAGTGGCTGCATCCCTCTTTCACTCACTTGGTTTTGCAGAGACTGACGGAAGCGATTGAGTTTCTCTCTGAAGATTTTCATTTCTTCCTCCAGCCGCTTATGCCTTGCCTTGATCATACTGTGAGCTGTCTGAAGCTCTGCATCCAGCTGTTCCTTCATGTTCTCTAACAAACAAAAGAGAGGACATTTCATGAGTGGAGTGGCTGCCACTCTTTCATTCACCTGGTTTTGTTGATCACCCCTCTGCTGATGGAGATTCTCCTCTTGAATTCTTCCCATGTCTTCCTTGTTCTTTCTTCACTGCCATGATGTCATTTCGAGCTTTGGGCAGCTCTGCTTGTGGCTCTGCCTTGATGTTCTGTACACACAAAAGCAGAGTAAGTGACTGGGAGCTGCCATCAGGCTCAGCTTTTCCTCTTGCAGCCTCCAAATCACATTTATTCAGCCACTTCTTTCTGCTTCCCTCTCCACATCAGCCTCCATTGCAACCTCCTGTCCCAGGGCTGATCTCTGCAATTGCAAGGCTCTGTGCTTTCAGTGCCTGTGGGACTCCTGGCCTCCTCTGTCCCAAGACTCCAGTTATGCCCTCTTCCTGCCCTTCCCTCTGTGTCTGCCAGTCAGGCTTACCTGGCCATTCTCCTCTGGCTCTTCCACCTGCTGCCTGAGCTGCTCTTCCTGCCCTCGGGCAGGGAACAGCTCTCCCTGAGTCTGGCATGGCATCTCAGATGAGGCAGTGTGCTCCTGCTCTTTCTCTAGAAGCACCTGCACAGAAAGCAAGAGAAGATGGGTTTTAACTTCCCACATGCCCTTTGTGGGCCAAGACTCAAAGGCTGCTGGGCTCACACGTTCCCAAAGCACTGTGCTGCTGCTCTCCTGGGTCGTTCTCTGCCCGAGGGGAGGCACAGATTCCAAAGTGACCCTGGCCCTACAATCAGGGGCCATCTGGGACTGAAGCTCCAACAGCCTCTCAGGCAGCTAACAGGGAAGGGGTGGCATTTCTCAAGGGTCTGGTGAGGGCCTCCCTCTGCTTCTGCCATGTCCTGTTTGTCTTTCAGCAGTGACTGATACCCCGCCCTGTCCCACAGCTCCATCCTGGCTCTGCAGGGGCTTCCTGGGTGAGCTCACTCCTTGTGAGAGGCACTTCTGGAGTTCACCTTCTCTTCAGGCCTGCACCAGCATTCCTCCTTCCTGACATCCACACTCTTGTTAGAAAACCGGGTCATTCAGGAGATGAGGATGCATGCAGAGATCTCTGATGGAAGTCAGAGAACCTCTGTGGCCACCTCAGTATATGGAAGAGGACCAAGGTGTTTCTTCTCCCTCTTTTGTCAACTGAGAATTCTGACCAGCAGTAACAGAGTTTCTCATAAGGCCCCATTAACGAATGCACTTACACAACCCTGGGGATGCCAGTGAAGGAAACCCTGTGTCTGCCTACTCAGAATGCGGTTCAATGCGCGAATATCATTGTCTCCAATCCTCTCCCCGAAAGGGATGAACTTAGTACTTTTTCTGCGCGCTCTCCAACGGCCTTGGACGCAGAGCCCCAGGTCACACCATTCATTATGTAAATGTCTCCCATTAACCAAGTACAGATAGATAGATAGATAGATAGATAGACAGACAGATCTCATTACTCTCTTTACTGTCCTCCCTTTTCTGTTGTCGACAAACACACATCGCTCAAAATATGGTATAGCCAGTGCCCCACCAGCTCGCTACACTATCCTGAACTTTGCTCCTCCTGTTGCTCTCACCACGTCTAACCTCCACTACCCTCCTTGGGGACTATCGGAGCACGTAGGTCTTATGCGCTGTCTCAGAACCCAGAGCATTCTCGGGAAACTTGCACTCTTTGTGCATTCCAGTCGCGTCGGGCCAGTTCTTCTCTGGACTTGACCACACATCGATGGTGCGTGAACGTCGTGGCTGGAATCCAGATCTCGCATAGCCCAGCCCTCCCAGCTCCTCTATCTCTGAACACCAGCGGAATGCAAGGGCATTTCGATTTCCTGCTCAATTCCAAACACAACCACCCACTGATTTCCCTGGGCAGCAAAAGAGACCGGGGCCGTTAACCCTGACAAGTGATCTATCTTTCCTTGCCAGTGCTGGTAAAAGGGCAGGAAAGATTGAGATCAAGCCCTCCCTGGAGAAGGCATGAAATTACCACAAGGTTTCTCCCTTCCCTAGCAAACAAACAAACAACACACATAAACATAACACACATTGGAAGTGTCTAAAGGCACTTGGATTCAGTGAGTGTTGCTCTGATCCCAGGAGACAAATGCCCCTGTGTCTTGAGCATTGCTTCTATGGATCCAAGGCAGAGATCTATGCACAAGGTTCTGCCTGAATAGGTCCCTCAAGCCCCCCCCTCTGTTCCCACGGCGCTATAAGTCTTCCCTACAACACCCTTCCTCCCCTGTCCTTTGTGTCTCGCACCCCCCTTTCCCACTCCCTTCTCCCCTTCTCTGTGCACCACCGCTGCAGCCCCTCTCACATGACCTTTTCTGCTCTCCCCAGAGCCCACAGCTGCACACCATGCACTCTCCAGCTGTGGCCGGCATTGCAGCGCTGCCCAGCACAGCCCCCGCTCACCTGCCCTGCCTCTCTGCTGCCCCCACTTCTGCTCGGCTACAGCCATATGTGCCCTCTCGGCCTTCTTGGCCCCCTGGCCCACGCTGCCCTCATTTCACTCCCTGCTCACGGCCCGCCCAGCCCTGTCCGTCCTCTTGGCGGCCCACCGCAGCTCCCCAGCCACAAAGGTACCCATTGCCTTCAGATACTGCATGTGTCCGTTTCAACGATGGCTCCTTTCCCTTCCTGTTCTATCCCCCTCACCCTCTCATGTTCCATAGTAGATATCATAAATGTTTGATAGGAATCCGACACTTCTAAGGCACTTCCTGACTACAATTATACAACAATGGTCTACTTTCTAACTTTACAGGAAATTGCTCCTCTATGTAAACTTCCTCTCATTCCCACCCTACTACTCTGCCTTCTTAGCAAGCCCAGGTTTCTCTCCTTCAATAACTATGGTTCTGTAATTCTTCTCAAAGCTCTCATATAGAAATTTTAAAATAATCCATTTCGGTACTTTGACACCTTATTCTCTTCAGGACATTGAAAATGCGATTTATTCTCTTTCAGCCCTTCCTCTAGCTGGTTCCCTCTACACTCCATTGCTACTGGCCAAGCTCTCAGCTGCTCCACTAATCTTACATCACCAGGAATCATGAGATCTGCTTCCACTCTATCACTCACCTCAGGATCTTCTCAGCACTGCATGAATACATGCTTCAGGTGACTTCTGTACGCTGAGGGAAGGCAAAATGAACCAGATGGCCTCACTGACATACTGCCTGGCTTGCTGAATTCCACAGAACTACCTCTAACTCCAAAAAGAGATGATTTTCCTGTTTCACTCTATCAACACACATCCCTCCCCGCAAGACACTTCCTTCTCATCACAGATCAGCAAGCAGACTCACGTGCACAATATTCTTGCTTGTGCCCCTCCAATTTGGCATGTTTTGCCAGTAAATGCACTAACATTAGACCAAGCAAAATGCTAAAACTGTTCTTTAACACACTTCAATGCTCCTGTTCTTACCAAAGATAATTGAAAATATGCTTCTGAAATCCTCTTCCTCTTGAGGTCCTTTTTTTTTTTTTTTTAACTATCATTGCGAGCTAATGCACCAGTTTCTCATAAGTTTGCTTGAAACCTCAGATTACTCAGAAAAGCTTCCCCTACTACAATCCCCCTGAAGTCTCTGGCATGCACTCACTGCTTTAGATGTTTGCACCTGTCCTGCAAACGGAGAATCACTTTTCTAGCACACTGAGTGACAGGTCAAGTTAGACAGTCAAACCTTTCATGATCAAAATTTAAAAAGAATAAGCTCTTTCCCTCTCTGAGAATCCCTGCTGGAACAACGCAGAAAGTCTTCTTTACCTAGAAGGCCTGTTCCTGAAGTTCTGCAGTTCTAAATTTTTCAAAGGTCTCTTGTCTTCGCGTCTCCCAAAAAACTGAGGAAAACAGACTCTGCTCGCCACAGACTCCTCCCCTCTGGACGTGAACACCGGAAGCCCTGAACGGCTATCCCTCTGAGAAAATAGCCCTGCCCTCCTCCCCTGTGGCTACAGACACTCCCCCTTTAGCGCCTGAGAAAGCCATGATACATGACTTTTACCCCTAAAGCAGTGCATCCTAATAGCTCCCTTCTCTCTTTCCAACCATCAGATATACTCACTCACCAGCAGGAAGACAATACAAAAGCCCCACAGCTTACGATACACCCTAACCTAACAGCAGAAGGGAAACCTCCACTTACAATGCCGACAGTTCTGTAACATAATACCAGAAAAACAAACACATAAGCCGCAAAAGAGCTGCCGTGGGCCAGTCCTGGTTCGGCGAAAATCATTGTCCCCCACGTTGCCGTGCCCTAGTCTCTCTTCCAACACTGATAACAAACAAATGGTCAGTCGCAGCGCAACTGCCTCACTGCACCAATGCTCCCAACCAGGCAGGCTACTCTCTGATGTGGAGCAAGTGCCCTAGCGGCTTCTCTCGACACTGAGTGCCCCTTTCCGTGCCAACCCAAGGCAACCTTCTGAGTCTCAACCCACGTCCTCCACGATGTGCGTCAACCTCGCCCCTTGATATTCACAAAGCAAAGCTAATGGACCAAAGCAATAGCATCACAAAGCATTGTTAGTCTGTGAATTTTCCCTGCAAAGCAATTACCACTACCACCTCTCTAGACCATGCAAACACATTACTGGCTCGAAGTCTCTTCTCTGTATACAAAGCAGCACAACATCATCCCCTCCATCCTGGGCAAATCCCTGCTTTTGTTCAGGGGATCCCAGGAGGAACTCCAAGCAGTGTCCCCATAGCACTACCAGCCGGCTTACCCCACTGAGCACTCAGCGGGCACCTCACCAAGCAAAGGAAACCATGACCAAGACAATGGCCCCAAAGCCCTAGTGGTACAGAACCAGGAGATAAAGCACTATTGGCCATCACAGCTGAATAATCTCCTAACAAATCACCCACATATACTGCATGTTTTCTTACTTTGGATGTCTCCCCTAGCGGCTGCCTGTGTATGAACACCTCATCCTGCCCTCTGCCTTTCTTCCCCTTTTGGCAGCGTTCGTAACACTTGGCATCCTTGCCCCCGCCAGCCCAGCCCACGCTGCTCAAGCTGGAACGCCGCTGGCAGGTTCGTGACTTTTCAGAGGGCTTCTGTGTGCCACGGTCGGACATAGCCAAGGCCCAGTAGAGCGACTTGCAACGGTGCTATCCGTCAGTCCCGCCTTCCCTTCCTCCGCCTCCTGTGGCTCAGAGAGCCCCCTGGGCAGGCGTGACACGGTGTCCCAACTCTCTCCACCTCTCCTCACGCCCGCGGGCCTCCTTCTGCTTCGCCACATGCTTCGACAACACCTGGCCAGCTAGGCATGACAACTGGTCGGCGTCAAGCAAGGAGTGTCCGGTAGGACTGCATCTTCCTCTGCAACACCACCAGCAACACCTGCATTCACAGATTTTTAATCCCTCCCCTTCACAACAACTGTAAAACCAAAGGGCAAACGCTGAAACAGTATTTCATTTCACCCATTCTTTATCTGCTTCCAACTAGCGAATGACCAAAATGACACAAGTTCACTCGAGCAGGGCACGACCACCTACTGCCAGCTCAAGTGTAGAAAAGAACATTACTTTATTTCAGTGCTGTCTGTGTCGAGGAATCCATCTTCCCAGAATACATGCACACCTCCACTTTTGTTAGCATCCATCGGACAACTAAGACATTATTATTTCAATTCTTACTTTTATTCTTTACTTCTGCTCAAACTCACAGGCAAACTTTCCTCCACAAAGCTAATCCTTAACCATGTTTACTAATCACTTCCTCCAAAATTTACTGACATTTAGAGTAGGGTCTATCTGAGGGTCTCTGGTGTCACTGTCTGGTAACATCCCTTCCTCAAATTCTCCTCCTCCTGGCTAAGACCTTCTTCTCCGGTGAATCTTGCAGCTACCCTCCTCAGTAGGCCCTACTGTCTTAGTCTCAAGGCTAAGACATCCATCCACATGCTCACACATTAAAACTTGGTGTGAGGGAACGCGTACCACTAAGCTCACCTGCCGTTACTCCACCAAGCCTCTCTAACAAATTTCACAATGTCGCTGCTATTAACACTTCTCCAACATCTTTCTCGTTCCCTTCTCTGTGGAATCAACACATGCATTTCTGTTGATCACTGAGCCCAAGGCCTCCTCCCACTGCCCTCCTTCACCCAGGAAGCCCTTCTCTCCTCACAAACAGCAGGCCCCCAGCTGCCTTCCCCTCCATTGCGCTCCGTTCCACAGCTGTGTCAATGTAGGAGTTCTATCTGTCACACACGTCCAGGACCATCCTGGCACTTGCTTGCTCTCCGCTGCCATCTCTGTTGCCCCATCAGACAGCCCCACCCTGTTCCGTGCCCCTTGAGCCAGATACCTCCCCTCGCCACACCTGCTATGCCCATGGGCAACCGGAAGGGGAGGCACTCACCTGGCAGAGATTGCATCCAGCGGGCCCTGGGCAGGAACCAAACCCCTCCTGTGCGACACCTGCTCTGGCCTGGGTCCTTGGCACTATGCTCTGCGCACGCCTCCACTCCTCACGGCTTTCGGTGCTGCGAAATGCAACTTGCCCTTCCTTCTGCCTCATGGGAGAAACACCAGGGCTTGCACACACAATCGGCCCAGCAGCGTCCACATCCAATCGGAAGCACTGCCCAGCATGAGCTGGAGAATATGTCAGATAGTTATCCTCTTTCTCCAATTGGCTACTCTCTATCATTCTACCAAACTACTCACCCCATAATTGGTGACTCTTTTTCTATCTTCTGGATTCCTATAAAGTTGATTCACAGGGTGACAAGCTGAAATTTCATCCCCTCCCACTGAGGAGGTTCGACTAGGTTGTAGAGGTTCTTTTTATCTCCTGACGCTCCCTACTTACAGATTCTCTGTCTTGAATATTTTTGAAAATCTTACTTCTTTGTTAAACAACTATTTCTTTCTAAACTCAGGCTGTGCAAAGTTCACAATGGTCTTTTGAGTCTCTTAGTACCCCCTCAAAATAAGCTATCTATAAAGTACTGACATTATTTCTCCATCCAAACGATTCGTCTGTAAAAGCTTTTCCTTATCAGAATAGCCTAAACGGTGAAATTGTAAATCCTGTGGACTTGTGTGACTGTTGCAAATTTTTCTACCTAAAACTTCTATATCAGACACTTTGAGAAGGCATTTAGCTAATCAGAGAGACAAATTAATTCATACGGTCATCAACTTGAATATTGTGATAAACTTGTTTGATTTCTAAATTAAAACTGCCCACGCACATACTTAAGTGGAAATCTGAATCATCTCCACTTCTATGAGCTCCTGACTTATGAGATAGTCATATTGCTTGAGCCATATTAACAAAAATTACATTCTGGCTGTTTTTTTTTTCTTTAATACAGCCAGATCTTCAACACTCTTTGTAACATCTCTAGCAAGGGAGTTTGTAACCATCTGCTGAGCCATGGGTTGCTGATGAGCGACTGCCAATTGCAGCAAGGCTTCCTCATTCCCAGCATCTACACTTCAACTTCATTTACCATGGCATTCCCTTCTTGCCTTTTAATTCCAACGCTACAGCATTCAGTTCTGGCAGTATTAGAATCACACTTGTAGTCTACTGTATTGCAGCTGAGGTTCATACACTTCTCCTCCTGTCCAGAAATACTATATCTATCGCTGAGATCTCTCAAAGTCAAAATCTAAACGAGGAGACAGTAGTCATGTTCGATAGGCTATACGTTCCGCAAGAAACCCGTAAGAGCATTAGTCTTTTTTTTGGCAAAGTGTTGACATAAGTTGTTTGTACACTCGCTTCCTCGCATTCAAACTCAGGGTCATGATCTAAAGACTTGCACTCTAAATTCAAGCTGAAGTCATTCTTGCCTGTTCCTTTCTGGATCTTGATTTCTTTCCGTAGGCCCATTGACACATAACCCTAATCACGTCAGTAAAATCAACAACCCATGAGACGACTAGTCTGAGAGTGCGTGGGGGGGAGGGAGGAGCGAGGGGGGAGAATATTGTAAAATTATTCTGCCTCATGTATGCTTTTTTGCCTTCACACTCTTCGAGCCATCTATCCTATTGGAGTAATTAAGAGGGAGATCGTAGCCATCACACTGTGCCTGTGCACACAATTCCCCTTTCCCAGGGGTAATCCATGACCAGCAACAACAGCTCTACCAATCCACACCCATCAGCTGCTGCCACACATGCCATGAAGCAACAGAATATGTATCTTCTGCTACCCACTGCGACAGCTGAAGATCTCCTGTCTGAGCCTCACATTTTAGTCACTGCTCTACCCATCAGATCCGAGTACCGTTTGTGGTCATTTTCTCCAACAAGTTCAGGGTTCCAGGTAATAAATTGCCTAAATGAAGTAGTCTAGCAACTACATCAGCACCATGGAGCCTGAGGAAAGCCAGCAGCTTGTCGACGGAGAACTTGTAAATTTTACTGCCATATCTTTCCTTTTCTATTAATTTATTGCCAGTCACCTCTCATCTTTAAAGCACTCCCGGCAACAACATTCTGGCATGACCACATTGGCCGAACGGTTGGTTCAGCGCTTCCTATTCATCGACTTCCCTCATGAAAGCATCAGCCCATGTTCTTATCAGTAGCTTCTTCCTTCCTCATTGGCTCATCACAGCTTTTCCCTCCTGCAGCTCTTCCTGGAACTCATTTAGGGCTAAGGCTCCAGGGGACAGGGGCACGAAAAGCTTGTGTGCAGAGACTTTGAGTCAGCTTCCCAGAGACATTCTCGTTCTCCTCTGATTTGGCTGCAATGCCTGCAGCGGAAACTGCTCCGGCGCCTGCGGGCGGGGTGGCCTTTGATGGCAGAGATTGTCTAGCTTTGTCTCGCTTTGGGGCCCCAGAACCTCCTGTGGTCGTGGTGAACCAACCTAGGTGAGCAGCCCCTGTCCCAGGCAGGAGTCAAGGTTCAGTGGCTCTGCCCTGGGCACAGGCCACGCGCAAACTACGGCCATGAGCGTCCGACCCGGCGGCGGCAGTCCTCTGGGGCAAGCTCCTGCTCCTGCCGAGTGATGATGGGGGCGGCAGCTAGGGGTGGCTGCAATGGAGGGGTCGGCTTTAGCGATTGGGCTCAGCTGCGTGGCTGCCGACACTGGAGCGCAGCAGAGCTGGTCTGTAAGGAGTCTGCCCTCGTTGGTGAGCGTGCTTGGAGGCGGTGAGGAGCGCTGGGCACTGGCCACAGAGGCTAGCTGTGAACATCAGATGGGGCCCATGAATGGAGGTCAGAGCACCAGCGGGGCCACGAGGGCCTGCCTTGCTGCAACGAGGCCACTTGCAGTGCAGACTAGGGCCGGCGTGGACCACAGGGTTCAGGTAAGGTGTTGACGATGCCGGACTGTCGCTGCTAAACTGTCTAGAGCAAACCACTAGCATCCCGCGAGCCAGCCAGAACTCGAATGCCACTCCACAGAACTATCTGTTGGCAGGCGTTTGGGAACGTCAGAACGTGTATGGATCCCGATTTGTGAACAATTTGAACCTTGGATGAGGTGCGTTTATGTGAGTTTAATTATTTCTGGGTGTCGATTTTGTGTTGATGGTCATTGTCCTTAGCAGAGAAGCTTTCCTAATAATATAAACGACAGGGGACAGCGAGTATGTGGAGAACCCTCTAGGTGAGGCTTTCCCTGGTCTAAGGGAGACACAAAGAAGCTTCCCTGCAACGAAGCTGTACCAACAGGCCGCCATGGCTTGCCTTCCCCCTCGTTGCCTAGTGGTCTGTTATCCTGTGGATGCCTGAGGCACACCTTCGCTATTCCCAATGATTCGCGTGCCGCCCTTATGCTATTTGTACTGCCCCGCGGAAACGATGCAGGTCAGTCCCCGCGGTGCCCCCCATGGAGACAAAGTGTCAGACCCTCTGTGTGGTGGGGTGCTGTGGACCGTGAAACATCCTCCCTGGCACGTCTGAAAGCAAACCTGTGCGGATATATCATCGCAAGGCTCCTTTTTGCTTTCTGTTGAGCCCTGGCTATGCGTGGCAGCAATTCAGACTGCACGAGAGGAGAAGCTGGGGCATGGAGCACTAGGGGGCAGTACCAAGATTTTTGGCAACTGACCCCAGGGCACAGAGGGCGTGGGAGGCTAGGGATGCTGCTCTAACAGTTGCCTTGAATGTCCGTGGTGTGACGTTAATGATGCTTTATATATCCCCATTCGATCTAGTATTCTGTACCTTTAAGGACCGGGCACTGAGAAAAGGGGCGAGTTTTTGTGTTTGGGTTTCTCGTTTGGATCAGACACAGAGAGCAAGGCCATGAGACATGACTGGCTGTTTTTTTTTTAGCTTCCAGGCTTTTGGGGCTTTGTCTTTATTTTGCTTGCTGCTTTGCCGCTTGCGGCTCTTTTAGATGATCTGCTCGTTGCTCTGCTCTGCTTTTTTGTATATAGCCTCTGCTTTTAGCTAGTTCTAGCTAAGAGACCAGTCCGCGCATTGCTTTTCCTGGACTATGAGTTTTCTCCTCTCCTGTTCACTAGATGACCCCGGATCTCGAACCCTGCTCGCGGGACTGGTGGACCGGCGGTAACAACCAAAGGGTATCGGGCTGTAAGCGGCTGGGCCCAGCGCCGGGAGGGACTGAGGAACAGAAGCAACCACCGGCTCGCGAAAGAGAACGTTTCTGATTTTAGGCCATCCTTTCGCTCAACGAGCGGTGTGTCTCGGTATGGTGTGTCATCTTTGTCTGCTGGGGGGTCGCGCGGCCAGTCATACAACATGGTTCTTTCCACCTTTCTCCGAAAGATGTGTGTGTATTGCTGCGAGGCGAACGGCGGGAGGTTGGTGGGGGGCAGGGGGCCAAGTGTGGCGCTTTCGCTTTCTGGAGCGGGACCCTCCATTTGCCGATAATCTCTTTCAACAAAATTTGCCCCTAAACCAGTACAAAACATCTCATCACGCCGCCACAAACCAGCTGAGGTGAGAGAGAGAGTGGAAAAACCCCGTTTTTGACTGCATTTTGGCTGCTATTACTCTGTGTTTCCGTTCTTCACAATCAGCTAATAGCCATGCCTTTTTGGATTCATAATGTCTGGTGATGGGGTGAAGGGTATAGCATGCATATTCCATCCTGCCCCCCTAGGTTTTTTGAGACATTTTAATACCTCTCTGGCCCTAGGCTTATTTTCAATATCCAGGAGAATAGCTTTTAGATTACATTGCCCCTAATCACGTACTTTTTACATCGAGGGGCGTGACCAGAATAGCTATCCTCGCCTGGGTTGCGTGCCCAATAATGTGCAAGAAGTTTATACAACATGCTGGCGGTCTGCCTACCAGATATGAAAGGTTCACGGCTATGGTTATGCCATCCAGTTTGTCAGCGCAGGAGGAGCAGGAGGAATGAACGTTTTCTCAGCCTCTGCTTCTCCCTCCTTCTCCTATGAATCAGTTGGCATCACTAGAGAAGGACATGATGATTTCGCCCCTCAATGTCTAAAGAAACCATCTTCCTGGTAATCAATCCTGGTAACCTTCCCTCTATACACAGCCTGCTGCTTCCTCTGACACGATGAGGCGCTGAGCGACGGAATTCTAGACACGGGCTGGGATCGAGACCCTCACTCAGGAGTAAACCCTGGCTTGGAAAATCCTCAATGGCTGTGGAAATGGGAGGAAATATGCGGCCAACAATCCTGAAGGAATTCTCTCTGACCCTTCAGTGAGGGATTTTCCACATGGAACAACATTCTGCACCCCGCTACCCAGCTGACGGTGGGGAAAATATCTGAACAGAGCGAAGTACCCGAGATGATCCTAAGGAGAGGACAGGCGTCATTGAGCACAGTGAGCCAGGGCCCCTCGGCATATGGCTTATCCGCACACTGCCTAGCATACTCTAGGGGCCGCAGACAGAGGCAGGGTGGCGCAGGGCAGATAAATCCCAACTGCTCCCAGCGACTCACGCGTTAGCTACACACTCCCAGCTCGAAGCCAGCGCTCAAAACACCCAATGGCTGTTGCTCACCCAGCCCTCTAGTACAACAGTATTGGTGAGACAGCATGCACGAGCCAACATTCGCAAGTCGCAAGGCGCAGTGACGAGCTGGATGACATGGGAGTTGACTAGATAGAATCATCGAGAAGGGAACCGTCATGCCTCCTGACGTAAAGTACAGGAGGTCAAAGCAGGCAGGTGCAAGGATCCCGATGCTAAATACTTGAGTCCTCTTCCGTCTCTCGAAAGGACCCTTCGTGCCCTACGGCAAGGACTCACCACCATGCGAAAACAATGGACTGGCGATGGGTAAAGAGGGGGTCCATAGTCTCATACAGTATTGACTGGCCTCCGTCCTGGGAGCTGCACGCGCGCGATGGACTACAATTATTTCTGGTGGGGCTGTGCTGCTGAAGCCAGCATGTTAGAGCGGATCGCTGAGTCGACGGATGATACCTGGACATAGACCGTCGAGGAAGAGATGAAGTCGAGTGGGCTACACTCTCTCTATCAAGCCCTCTGGGAACGGCGTCCTACAGCAAGTCTGGTCTGCCAGAAAATACACACATGCCCGCACGCACGGATTCTCCGATATGCAGCAGACAACTCAGTGGAAGAGACAACAAAGCAAGAGGGGACGTCCAAACGCCTTGAGAGCACCGTCGCCATGGCTGAGATTATCGCTTACTCTACAGATGATGTAACAACTAAGGAAGCGCCACGTCTTTACCTCTATGCGCAAGCACAAGTTCCTGTGATGTGGCGAAAACCGAGGCGTACGACTCGGGCCACAAGAATATCGCTCTCAGCGCTTCGTCACATCGGCAGTGGAAGAGGGTCGTGACACTAACAGTGGGTAGGAAGGACTGTGCCTTGACATCTGGTCAAGGAAGCTCCGAGCAGATGCAGATGCTGTACATGGCCCGACACATGCCAGGGAAACGCGGGCGGTAGAAACACGTCGGGCGGGGCCCTTTAGAGGAAAAGATGAGGAAAAACCATAAGAAGCTTAGAGAGGGGATTAAAGAAGACCTTCCCCAAAATTTTTCAGCGGGTACAGATCCGAGGTTCCGGAAATCCAAGGCAGACTTTCCAAGATGGGGAGGGGAAGATACACCCCACGAGCTGGGGCTGTGGTTTTCCCTGCTTTTTTGGGGGAAAACATGAGAAGGTGGATAGGAAAACCCTACCGCGGGGTTTTAAAGCACGTGGGTGCGTGAACTGAAGGAACCCCACCAGGGGGAAAGAAAGCTCCAGTTGCCCGTAGCCGAACGGCCAGGTATAAGAGGGATGACATGTCTGTTTCCCCTCAAAGGGAACATCCCAAAACTTTCACCCGGGGAAATAATGATAACCAGGCTTAGAGGGGCCCTGCCTCTAGCCAGGTAGAGGCCAGGGAAAATCGTGTCCCCTTTGGGCCCCGTGTGGGTTCGTTGGGCCCGGCACAAAACGGGAACCACAAGAGTAAAAGCCTTTTGGTTGATACTGGTGCGCAGTGCACATTAATCCCATCAAGACATGTGGGGACAGAGTCTGGGTTTTTATTGCTGGTGTGACAGGGGGGGTTTCCCCGGATTTTACTTTGGTGGAAGCTGATGTGAGCCTAACAGGGAAAAGAGTGGAAAAGCATCCTATTGTGACTGGCCCCGAGGCCCCCCTTGTATTTTTGGGCAAGCCTACCTTTTGAAGTGGGGTACTTCAAAGACCCAAAAGGACTCAAAGGGCATTTGGAATAGCTGCTTTAGAGACAGAGGGCATCCAGCAATTGAACACCCTTTCCTGGTTTGCGGGGAAAACCATCTGCAGTAGGATGCCCCGACGGGGGAAGAGCAACGAATGCCAATTTGCCACTTCCCCAAATGCATCGACGGCAGTATAAAAACCAAAACCCAGAAAGTGTGATCCCCTCCCCCCAAAATGATCCGAGAGCTGGAGAGCCAAGGGGGGGTCAGGGAAGACCCCCCCCCCTTCAACACCCCCCTTTTGGGCCCGTGCGAAAATCTGAAGGGAATGGAGATTGACTGGGACTATCGTGCATTTTAATGAAGTGACTCCACCAACCCGATGCTGCCGTGCCAACAAAATTAGAGCTCCATATGAGCTTGAGGGCCAAGGCACAAGGTGGTTTCGCCACTATAGACATAGCCAATGCATTTTTTTCCCCCTTTCCTCGGGCCCGCAGGCAGGCCTCAGTTTTCCTTTTACATGGGGGGAGTGCAGTACACCCCGGAACCCCCAAATTTCCCCAGGGGGGAAACACAGCCCCACCCTCCCGCCATGGGCTGATTCCCGACCCGCACTGGAAAAAAGGGTTTAGGCTCCAGAACAACTGCAGTATATTGAAGACATCATTTTGTGGGGGAACACAGTTTGGAAGTGGGTTCCCAGAAAGGGAAGGAAAAATTTTCCAATCCTCCTGGGAGCTG
>NW_026992679.1:0-39348 GCF_028769735.1 Zonotrichia leucophrys gambelii
ACTATATATAGTATATTTATTATATTTTATGAAAAGGATATATTAAAACTATACTAAAGAAAGAGAAAGGAGATATCAGAAGGCTGAAAAACAATTACAATAAATACCCCGTGACTGACAAGAGTCCTGACACAGCTAGACTGGGATTGGTTATTAAATAAAAAACAATTCACATGGAACTAATCAAAGATGCAGCTGCTGGTAAGCAACCTCCAAACAACATTCCAAGCAATCAGATAATTATTTTTACTTTTCATTTCTTAGGCCTCTCAGGTTCTCAGGAGAAAAATTGTGGCAAAAGGTTTTTTCACATAATAAGACAGTGACAATTGGTGGCAAAGGGGTGGGGACAAATTGTTATTTATTGTAAGCCATGAAGGGTCTTGATATCTGTTCAGACTGCATTAGAAGGGACTAGGGGTATATATCAATTGGGCACTGCTGATATCTATCTATAAACAGGAAAAGATAACTAAACAGGACAAAACAATTAAAACAGTTATCCCTTCATGGCAGAGCTTGCAGGGAGCTGGGCTCAGAGAGGCTGGCCCAGAAACAGTGTCCATCTCAGCCTGGCTGAGCGTGCAGGGGCAGAACTCAGGCCAGGCCTTGTGGGCAGGGCCAGCGCCTGTGCAAGGCATTGCAAACAGGCAAGTGCCCCAGAGAGGAGGCTGCTCTGTGCCCTTGGGGGCATGGACAGAGCAGGGAGGGGGCCCAGGACATTTGTCAGCGCCAGCCTCTGTGCCCAGGCCTTGGCAGCCCTGGCTGCTGAGCCCAGCTTTGGCCTGGGCTGAGTTTGGATGTGGCTCAGCTCCATCCTCCTGCAGGGCTCAGGGCCTGTTCCCGGCCATGGCCAGGCCTGGCTGCATCTCTGCTGGCCCAGAGGCCGGCAGAGCCTGGGGCAGGGCTGTCTGTGCTGCCCCACAGGTGCCATGGGCTCTGCAGGAGCTGGCAGAGGCTGCCCAGCAGGGAGGCCGTGGGGCACAGAGCCCCAAGGCTGCTGTGGGCACCACGGCACAGGGGCCGTTCCCAGCCGCAATGCTCCTGGCCTGGGCTGGGCCTGCACAGGGCCTGGCCACCATGGCTGGGCCAGCACAGGGCCACAAAGGGGCCACGCAGCTGCTGCCGGGGCTGACAGCAAGGCCAGGCACACACAAGCAATTGCTGAGCATGGCCTGCACTGGCCAGGCCTGACTTTGTCAAAGGAAGAGCTCAGCTGCCATTGGGGGCTGCAGCAACAGTCCAGAGCCCAAAGAGCCTCCATGGCTGTGCTGGAGACCAAGGCTGTGGGAGAGAAATGCAGGGCTGCTGTGGGATGGGGAGGGCATTGAATTCTAGCACACACCTCAGCTCTCTGATGATCCTGGCACCATGCTGGGCCCTGTTTCAGACTGGAGCAGAGCAGATGTTGATGGGACAGGAGTCCTGTGGGGCTGTCAGGGACCTGCAGCTTGCAAGGTGTTCTGCTCTCTCTCAGGTGCTCTCTGAGAGATCCAATCCCAACTGGGCACCTCAGGGCACAAGTGGCACTGCCTGTTCATGGGCACACAACTGATGCCTATTTGGAAAGGGACACAGGATCTAATACCTGTTATTTTCATAATATACAAGCAAATCTTTATTATCTGGGTCACTTGAGTACTTTTGAGAAATGGTGAAGTTTTCTCACCAGGAATGGGAATTTCCTGGATCTACTGGATTCTCCTACTGATGGCAGAAGAAATATTAATCTTCCCCTCTTCCTTTGCCACCAGCTTTCAGTCTAATATTTCATTACTGTTTTGCGGAGAAAAGAAGAAACCTCACAACTTGTAAAAGTTGTAAAGCCCGGTATGCTTTATTACGACGCGCGCCGGACGCAAGACTCCCCAAAAGGGCATGCGTGCCCCTGGAGACTCCGAGTCCCCTTTTTATCCCCCCCTCCAAATGCATATGCATACAGTTTCAAATTAAGTTCATACATATTCATCTTGCATGACACTTAGCACTAATTCTTCTTTATCGGAGGAATTCCTAGGTCGGGGGCAGATTGACCTCGTGGTTTTTCTGTTTTTCTTTCTCTGTCTCCTCGCTGTCTCTGGAACGCGGCCTCTCCTTCAGCTTTAGCTCCACAGACCCTTCACCTCTCCCAGACACTTCACCTACTCTGTCTCATTCCCCCCTTTCCTAGGAAATAAGTAAATTCTTTTACTTAAGGAAAATTTCCACGACAATAAGTGTCTTTTAGCGCTTTACCATGTACATTCGACAAAGAGGTTAGTACAGCTATTCGTTGTAGCATCCTACAGTTCCAAATTAACAATATAATAGACAATCCTAAGCTTATCCCAACTAATATTAGTAAAACTACAATGGGGTGACACAACTTATTAAGGACTCCATTCGCAGTTGGTGACCATCCAAAGATCACATCTCACCAGTGATTATCCGTATTTTATTCTTTGTAGAACTCTGGTTATTTCCTTTGTATCATGTTGGACAGTAATTAAGGTTTTCTTTCCACTTTCTCGGATTTCTTTCAAGACTTCTAATAGGTCTTGGTGCTTGATTAATTGTTTTACCAATGTAAGGTTCACCCCGATAGGGGTAGGTGGTAGTCTGTGATACATTGTGTAATTGGCTGTAATCAGCTGGTGGGATGTTACTGGTACCAAATACGAAAAACCACACCCAATAATCTTAGCAAAATTACAAATACAAATACAGAGATTAGAATGGTTTCCACTAGACAGAATAACATCATTGCTATCAATTTGTACAGCAGCACAAGCAGTTCTCAAACATACACCCTTTTCCAGTATATACGAGCACAGTTTTCTGGTCAGTGACTGGATGAATTTCAAAGTGACAAATACTCTGTTCAGTGTCCAAACACATCCTGGGCATTAGCAGTATTGCTTTCGCAAATGAATCCCATTTGTTCTCTAGTAATGCAGGATTCTAAGTTCACTATCTGCCACTTTTCATTCATCTTTTCGTGCCCACACTCTGTGTTCTGAAGGATAGAGTGTTGTCTTTTCATGGTTTAATCTTAGGGCAGTGATGGGATGGATAACATAAACAGTGGCATTACATATGGTAAGCACAAAGGCAGTGGCTACATTAGAAATAGGATCATAGGTGAAATTCACCATAATCCACCAGGATTAAAACTTCCTTTCAAAATCAATTGCATTATCCCATTCAATTTTCTGAATTTCAGCTGGAAAATTACCTTCACCCCTTTCCTATATGATCAGAGCTGCTGTTGCTTGTATCCATAACTGTGCTTGTATACAACTGAAAGCTAAAGACACATTATCTTGAACTATACTAAGTGCTTCTACTATCAATTTGTGGTCTTGGTCTCCGGCCTGTTCATACTTCTTTACTTTGGCAGTACTTTTGAAATCTGTCACTGGCTAGTTACTAATGCCAGTAGAGATTACTATAAAGGCTGCTTCAATTTTGTTAGGTTACCTGCTGCAGCAGCCAGTTTATTCATCAGTATTTCTGAATCAATTCCATTTAAAACTCCTAATCTTGTCCCTAATATGCCAGTTAGATGTTTGTTATGGGGAACAGGAACTGCTTTCTGTCTGTGATCATCCCTCCCTGCCAGAGGGATGTGCTGGGCTCTTACTACAAATTCAGACACACTTCACAAGTGTATCTGACAGAGGTTTAGGTCATACTCGAGACAGATGTTTGTTCTGAAATGTAGCATCACAGACTTCCTGGTGTTCATATACACCAGGGGAGGTTCAGTCACTAATTACATCTGGTCTCTCATAAGCCATCCTATTGATGACTAAGCACTTTACTTTGATTTCTTCTCTTCAGATTCCTTGAAGTGTTCACAGCTCCTATTCTTGCTATTCTTACTCCTCACATACTTGATTCTTGTGGATTACTACAGTAGATATGTTTAATATAAACCTTCTTTATCTCAGAAGGTTTTCCTATGGATCCAGTATACTGATTAAATGCCAGGGACCAAGGCCATTCAGCATTGCTTTGGGTAGAGGTACTCTCTAGTTCTAAAACTTCAGTTTAATTCCATACAAAACAATTCTGTACACTAAAGTATGAGCTACTCCCGACCGCAATATACTCATTTTGCCCGAATAAGTTTTAGTCTCAGTTCATTGTCTCCTGGTGTCACTCCTGAAGGGGCTTCTGGGCCTTCTTCACCGGAGAGTGATGGATCCAGCATTCTGCTCCTTGATTTTGATTGCAGTGAAGGTGGTGAGAGGTACTTGCAGTGGTCTCTCCCACTGTGGTTCCGAAGTCTTCTCTGTAAGAGACTTAACATATACATCAACCCCAGGCTATCCAACTCCCTGCTCCGAGTTCCAGCCACAAGTTTCTCAATTACTCTGAGCTGTTCGCTTAATGCCACCATGTAAGTGGACATTCTGGACATTCCCCTTGTATTCTACTGTCTTCTATAAGGCATTCCAAAAGGATTCAGCATTCCTTTAGCTCAAAAGGTTTAGTTTGAATTTGCAATAGTGCTAGTGGAAGAGCTTCTTGCCCCAGTCTTATAATTTGCTGCTTAATCAAATGATTCATTCTCTCCCCTTGGCCGCTTGGTTGGGGGCGGTATGGGGTGTGAAGTTCTTAATCTATGCCCAGATGGCTACTAATCTGTTGCACTATTTTGGAAATGAAAGGTGATTCTTTATCTGAGGATATTGTGGCTGGAACTCTGAAGCATGGTATTATCTCTTGTAAAAATGATCTGGTCACCTCTTGAGCTTTGACAGTTCTGGTGGGGAATGTTTCTGGCCACCCTGAAAATGTATCCATTAATACCAGTAAATACTGATACCCCCCTTTCCTTGGGAGTTCTGAAAAGTTGATTTGCCACTGCTGTACAGGCCCATGGCCTCTCCCAGTCTGACCAAGTTTTGGCCCGGGGGTATTTTGAGGTTAGTCTGGAGGCAAGGATCACATTATCAGCTCACCTGAGTGACAGTGGCATATAGATTCCTGACAATGATACAACAGTCCTTTCAATCAGATGTGTGTTCTAGAAAGCCTGTGGGAATTACTACTTCAAAGTCAACACTTCATTCCAATGCACTCTGTATCACTCGCAGCCTCGGTCATTTTGAGAAAGGAGCCACACTCTATAAAAGGCTTTAAGTAATTAGGCCCTAGTGTGTTTTCTAGTGCCCTTCCTTCACTAGTAACCACGAAAATGGGAAGGGATTACCAGCTCTCTTTCAATGGTAGCCCACCCCTTGCAGTTGTACGTCTCTTTTGATTAGTATTATTGTATTATGGCTTACCTTCGAGGAAAATCTGTACCTCACCCTTTGCTGCTTTCTTTGCCTCTCCATCCGCCAGCTCATTTCTTTCTTCCAATTTTAAGCTCACTCTCTGGTGTGCCTTAATATGCTTTTTCAGGTAGCCGAACTGCTTCCAGCAGCTGGATTGTCTCTTCTTTCCCTGTGAGGTCAGCAGTCCCCTCTCCTTCCAGATGGCTCCATGTGCATGCACAACTCTGAATGCCTTTTGCTGTTTCTAAGGCATGGGTCCATGCATTTATCTCAGCATCCTGTGCAGAGGTACCTGTTGGTAAGGGTCCAGACTCTATTACCTCTCTGCAGGTAGTCACTGTGAACTTTGCAATGTCGCTTTCTTGTCAGTGAATCAGGTCTCTGCATCGTCCGGAGGAGTGTCCTTTAGATCTGGGCGGCTGGAGTAGGTAGCTTCAGTGGTCTCTAGGCAATCATGGTGTACTGCTTCTCCTTGATTCCACTGAGAAAAGAAGATCTGGAAGTTTCAAAGCTGGAGCCGACATGAGGGGACTCTCTAGCTGGCGAAAGGCCCATGTGGTGTCTCTTGTCCACTGGAGATCTCAGTTCCCATTGGCAATAAGAGCATAGAGGGGTCTGGAGATTACCTTCTGTTTCACTACCTGTGCCTTTTTCTTTGAGACTCTGCGTCCTTGGAGTCCTAGGAAATTCAAAAGGCTTACCGTCCAGGCTTCTCTCGCTTCCCTCGTCCGAGTGGCTACTAGAAGATCATCTATGTACTGCAACAGCCTCCTTTCCTCTTGTGGAGCTTCCTGGGACTCTGGGTCTTTGCAAGCTGTTCTCCAATCGGAGTGGAGAATTTTGAAGCCTCCAGGCACGTGGACTATGTGAGCTTGTGTTTGAATGCAAAAATGTTCTGGCTGGCTTCGTGGATAGGGAGGCAAAAGAAGGCATCTCTTAGGCCTAAAACAGTGAACCAGGTCAGCTCAGGTGTTAAACAAGGTTAGTAAGGTCTATGGATTTGCTACCACAGGGTACAAATTCTGTGTTATCTTATTGACAGCCCTTAATCCAGTACTACCAGTTATTGGACTGATTCCTTCCTTACCTTCCTTTTGAGGGTACTACTCAGTTCTCACTGGTTGTGTTCTTTCACTAAGCTTGATGGGGGAGCATCCCATGGGGGAGCATCTTTCACTCTCCCTGGTGCAGCAGAGGCCCATACCCTTGAAAACACTTATTTACTTATTCTAATATCTCCTTACTAATGTCTTTCTTAATTTCAGTGTCTGTTAATATTAAGCCTAACATCTTTATATTATTTGCCTCCAGAGTAACCCTTCTCATTTGAGAATGTTTAGCAAATTGAGCGAATTGTACAAAAGCTTTTAGGTACACATAGTACACATGTTACTTTAAAGGTTTGCAAAAGTATGCCTTCTCAGACTGGCCAGTTGTTCATTCCCCACACTACAACATAAACATTCTCCACAGGTACTAAAGCTTTATTTAAAACTGAACACATAACCCTTGTGCTGACAAAAATTCTTCCCTTTTGGGAAGGTTACCTTTACCCTCCTCCCTTACCTTGGGAGGAAGCCTTTACAAATCATATGTACTCATTTTGCGAACTGTGATTGCTTCGCATTTCAGCGTGATAATCCTTGCCTGATTTCATATGTTGCTATCTTATGCTGCTTTCTCTTTGCCTTGTTTTCCTTTTCAAGGGCCAAGACCAGAGAGCGGTCTGATCTCACAGTCTCTTTGTCATTCTGGGTGATTTCTTAAAACAAAAGACATTTCAGCATACAAAAACTATCCCATTTATCTTCCTATTATAAAACAGTACTAACAGCAATGAAGCACTATAGATCTTTTTATTTTCTGAGCTGCTCTTACTGGCAACCTCCTCCCAGCGAGCCCCTCTCAAAAGGGGTTAATTTAGGAACCTGTTTGCTCTGGTCAGTTCTCATTATTTATTTCTCCTTGCCCTATCTCGCTTCCATTTGAACCTTTTTACAGACCTGCGCAGTAGTTTCTCAGTTTTCCTCCTATACACACAGCTCCAGGTGGCAGGTATCAGATGTAATTCCCACACACAAGCTCTAAGACCTTAGGTTCTGAATCCGCTTGACCAGAAACCTTTAATTTACACTCGGGGCGTGTACCCTGACACTTATTGGAACAGCAAAACAGCAATACCAGTGTTTCTCATAAACACTGCACTGCAATAATACCTGCACATCCAGCTTTTGCCCACAGGTCATTCCCGTGTTCTCTGGCGAGACAGGGCAGCCAGAGCTGTCCCTGTGCCCAGGGCGCAGCCACTGTCACCTCACACAGCCTGCTAGCCTCTTGATGTACCAAAGGCTCCCGGAAATTGCTCACAAAGGCAGGCTATTCGGTTTGTTACAGAGAACCTTAAATCCCTACAGCAGATTGTTTCCAGTAAAGACTTACTGCAGTACCAACTGAAGTCTCATAAATCTCATAAGTCTCATTAACTAATTCATCTCATTCATCCCTTCTATATAAACTCTGTTTTACAAAATATCAGTCTTTTCTAGTTCTCTTCTTGCACAATCTAATTAAGCACTGTGTCTACTTACACTTGTTTTGCTGCTTTGCAAAAAGGCTGTGCTAGTCACAGCCAAAACTCTGATATACCTGCAGACACAGACACATGCACTCACTCCCCTCCCTCCCCCTTATCTTAAATTCACTAGAGCCAAGGCTTGAATTACTATGAGGGGGAGAATTCTTGAAATTCCTTTAACTCACTTTATCGAAGTTAAACATAAATCACCGTACTATAGTTCTCCTATGTAAAATGCTACTCTTGTTGCAACAAAATCTTAAAATCTCCACAAACACCACTATACAATCTGAGAATCAAATTACCACAATGCAGCGGAAAAAATCACCACACAAAATCACTGGGAAAGGGCTTATTTCTCAAAGTGCTCACTTTTCTCAACACAACACAGCACACCATAATTCGGCATTTACTCAAATCAATTTTTCCTGGACACAATCAAAATAACAGCACACAGTCTAGAGATCAAGTCCAAACATCCAAGGCAAAGGAACTCTCTGAGCTCATACTCACGGTTAAAATGTACCAAATCTACACAAATCACTACATTCAAACACGATAAATACCATCACTGACATTCCTCCACTCGCTTCTCCGCAGGGCACTTCTCTCCCTGCCCCCGCAGCCTGCTGCAGCCAGCGCCTCTGGCCTCACTCGGCTGCTTCAAACACAGGGAGTACTGACCCATCCCCGCACTGTAGGGCACTGTAGATTTACTCTCTTTTATACACCATACACATATCACCTGCACGATCACAAACACAGTGCACTGGCCACACACATTAACCATACAGCAACACAGTGTCCGGACATCACACACACAAACAAAACACACACGGGCTCACCAGTTCTGCTCCATCAGAACTATGAATTCCCAATACACACATACACGGGTTCACCCGGCTTACCCCCAAAGCCGCTAGCGGTCTGCTCCATCAGAACGACGAACCCGGCCTCTAATACAGCTGCTCTATCAGCTGAACCCCGTTTCTAATACAGCTGCTCTATCAGCTGAACCCCATCTCTAATACAGCTGCTCTATCAGCTGAACCCATGAACCCAGACGTCTCTGGTTTACTCCCTTTCTCTCCTTCCTCCCCCCCCTGGGGCCCCATACATACCGTATTCTCCTCTGCAGGCCAGCGGGTCGTTGTCTGTCCTCACAGGTGGCAAGTTGAGACGAGCGGAGCCCCACCAGGAAAAAATCCTGGGGCGCGCCTTGGAGGTCCGTCCATCCCCCCTGCCCCTGCGGGGACAGAGAACTCCTGCCTTGGCTCGCCAAAATGTTTTGCGGAGAAAAGAAGAAACCTCACAACTTGTAAAAGTTGTAAAGCCTGGTATGCTTTATTACGACGCGCGCCGGACGCAAGACTCCCCAAAAGGGCATGCGTACCCCTGAAGATTTCAGACCTCCTTTTATCCCCCTTCCAAATGCATATGCATACAGTTTCACAATAAGTTCATACATATTCATCTTGCATGACACTTAGCACTAATTCTTCTTTATCGGAGGAATTCCTAGGTCGGGGGCAGATTGACCTCGTGGTTTTTCTGTTTTTCTTTCTCTGTCTCCTCGCTGTCTCTGGAACGCGGCCTCTCCTTCAGCTTTAGCTCCACAGACCCTTCACCTCTCCCAGACACTTCACCTACTCTGTCTCAGTTTGGGGGTTTTGGGGTGGGTTTGGGGTGATTTGGGGCGGGTTTAGATGGATTTAGGGCGGTTTGGGGGGATTTGGGGGGTTTGGGGTGGGTTTTGGGGTTTTGGGGGGGGTTGGGGGGATTTGGGGGGGGTTTTGGGGGGATTTGGGGGGGGTTGGGGTGGTTTTGGGGGGATTTGGGGTGATTAGGGATGGGTTTGAGGGGTTTGGGGGCGTGTTGAGGGGGTTTGGAGTGATTTGGGTTGGGTTTGGGGGGATTTGGGGCGGGTTTAGGGGGATTTGGGGTGATTTGGGTTGGGTTTAAGTGGATTTGGGGTGGGTTTGGAGTGGGTTTTATGGGTTAGGGTGGGTTTGGGGGGCTTTGGGGTGATTTGGGGTGGGTTTTGGAGGTTTAGGATGGGTTTGGGGTGGGTTTTGGGGGGTTTAGGGTGGGTTTTGGGGATTTGGGGTGGGTTTGGGGCGGGTTTTTGGGGATTTGGGATGGGTTTAGGGAGTTTGGGGTGGGTTTGGGGGTTTGGATGGCTTAGGATGGGTTTGGGGTGGATTTAGGCGGTTTTGGGATGGGTTGAGATGGGTTTAGGATGGGTTTGAGTGGTTTTGGGTTGGGTTTGGGGGGTTTGGGATGGGTTTTGGGGGATTTGGGTTGGGTTTGGGGGGGTTTGGGGTGGGTTTTAGAGGTTGGGGTGGGTTTGGGTGGATTTGGGGTGGGTTTGGGGGGATTTGGGGTGGGTTTGGGAGGTTAAGGATGGGTTTGGGGCAGGTTTAGGTGGATGTAGGGTGTGTTTGGGGGGATTTGGGGTGGGTTTAGAGTAGGTTTAGGTAGATTTGGGGTGGGTTTGGAGTTTGGGCGGGTTTGGGTGGGATTTGGGGTGGGTTTTGGAGGTTTGGGTGGATTTGGGAGGTTTAGGGTGGTTTGGGCTGGCTTTAGGGGGTTTGAGCTGGGTTTGGGCTGGGTTTGGGGGATTTGGGGTGGGTTTGGGGAGGTTTCGGATGGGTTTGGGGTGATTTGGGGCTGGTGTACAGGGTTTGAGCTGGGTTTGGAGTGGGTTTGAGGGGTTTTGGGGTGGTTTTAGGGTGTTTTTGGGGTATTTTTTGGTGCTTTTCATGGTTTTGGGGTGTGACTGACCCTAAATAGACCCAAAATCCCGTAAAACCGCCCCAAAACCGCCCCAGGTCCCGGGGGGGGGATTTTTCCTCCCCCCGCTGTTCCCGTTCCCATGGGAACGGCACGGGGGGGGGACACTGCGGATGCGCGGTTACCATGGGAACGGCGCGGAGGGAGGGATACTGAGTTTCCATGGCCACAGCAGCGCGGGGGGAGGAAGCTCAACCGTGGGAACAGCGGTGGGGGTGTTGAGCAGTTCCCATGGTAACGGGAACAGCGGCGAGGGAGAGGTGGATATTGGGGGAACGGCGGTTGCCATGGGAATGGGAGGTTTTTATGGCAACGGGAACAGCGAGGAGAGCGAGAATTCCCCCCCTCCCACCGGAAAAATGGGATCGAGGTGGAGGGACCCCAAAATGGGACCCCGCCGCCAAAAAATTGGCGTCCCAGGGGTGCGAAACCCCAAAAATTTATGGTCCCAAGGGAGCGACACCCCCCCAAGTAAAAGAACCCCCCCCTCAAAAAAATTGAGGTCCATCACTCTGGAAAGAGACCCTGGAGTGCGACTCGCCCCTAAAATTTTGGGGACCTCCCACAGTTTGGGTTCCCAAGGGTGCGACCCCTCCCAAACATTTGGGAATTTAGGGATGCCTGCAAAAAAAAGAACCCAAAGGTGAGACCCCCTCCCAAAAATGGGGCTCCCCCAAAATTTGGGGACCCTTCCCTAAAAAAGACGACCTTGGAGTGCAACCATCGCAGCCAAAATCTGGGGTCCCAAAGGTGTGACCCCCCCCCTGCCAAAAAAGGGACCATCCCACAAAATATTTGGACTATCCCAAAACTGGGATCCCAAGGGTGCAAGCTCCCCCAGAATTTGGGGACCCCTCCCAAAATTGGGGTCCTAAGGGCGCGACCCCGTCCCCCAAAAAATTGAGACACCCCCAAAAAAGGGTCCAAAATGGAACAAATCTGGGGGCCCCTCCCTGTGTGATTTTGGGAGGGACCAAGCAGGACCCCCCAAATTCCCACAGAATCCACTGCAAGGATTTGCTTTGGCCGTGGCAGCATTAAGGAATCCAAGCGCCCCAGAGATCTTTTTTTGGTAATTTTTCTCACATTTTCCTCTTTTTTACTCACATTTCCCACCCTTTTCCCCTCAAGCTTCCAACCATTTTTCCTCTCACACCTCCCGCCCTTCTGTCCCTTCACATTTCCCATCATTTTTGGCCTCATGTTATTTGCATTTTTTCCCTTTATCTTTTACACCCATTTTTCCTCCTGTTTCCTGTCTTTTTTCCCCTCATGTTTCATTCGCTTTTCTCCCCTCACGTTTTTCACCCTTTTTCCCCTCATGTTTCCTGCTTTTTTCTCCCCCCACATTTCCCGTCTTTTCTCCCCTTGTTTCATACCTTTTCTTCCTCTCATTTCCCATCCTTTTCATTCAAGTTTACCATCCTTTTTGCCTTCAATTTGGTGCGTTTTCTCCCCTCACGTTTCCCCCATTTTCTCCCCTCACGTTTCCCGCTCTTTTCTCCCCTCACAGTTTCCTTCTTTTTCTCCCTTCACATTTCCCACCATTTCTCCCCTTTTGTTTCATACCTTTTCTTCCTCTCATTTCCCATCCTTTTCACTTGAGTTTACTGTCCTTTTTGCCTTCCAATTCCCACTTTTCCCCCACAGATTTCCTGCCCTTTTGGCCCCTCACGATCCCCACCATTTTGTCCCCTCACGTTTCCCGCTCTTTTCTCCCCTCATGTTTTCCACCCTTTTTCCCCCTCATATTTCCCTTTCCTCCCCTTCTGTTTTGTACCTTTCCTTCCTTTAATTTCCGTCATAAAGTGAGTCCTTTTCACTCCAATTTACTTTCCATTTTTGCCTTTCCATTTCCCACCTTTCTTTCCCCTCACATTTCCCCCCCTCCTTTTCTCCCCTCACGTTTCCCGCTCTTTTTCCCCTCATGGCTCCTTCCCCTTTCTCCCCTCATTTTTCCGACCATTTCTCTCCTTCTGTTTCATATCTTTTCTTCCTCTCATTTTCTGCCCTTTTCACTCAAGTTTACTGTCCTTTTCGCCTTCCAATTCTCATTTTTTCCCCTCAGATTTCCTGCCCTTTTGGCCCCTCATGATCCCCACCATTTTGTCCCCTCACGTTTCCTGCTCTTTTCTCCCCTCACGTTTCCTTCCTTCATTCCTTCACATTTTCCACCCCTTTCTCCCTCACATTTCCTACCTTTTCTCCCCTTCTGTTTCCTATCTTTCCTTCCTTTCATTTCCCTCCTTTTCACTCCAGTTTACTTTCCTTTTTGAATTCCATTTCCCACCTTTTTTTCCCCTCATGTTTTCACCCCCTTTTTCTCCCCTCACATTTCCCCCCCTTTTTCCCCTCATGTTTCTCACAATTTCTCCCCTTCTGTTTCATGCCTTTTCTTCCTCTCATTTCCAAAGTTTATTGTCCTTTTTGCCTTCAATTTGCTGCCTTTTCTCCCTTCACATTTCCCCCCTTTTCTCCCCTCACATTTCCCCCCTTTTCTCCCCTCACATCCCCCCCACACCTTTTCCCCTCACATTTTCTTCCATTTTCTCCCCCTGATGTTTCCTGCCCTTTTTGCCCCTCATGTTTCCCACCATTTCTCCCCTTCTGTTTCATATCTTTTCTTTCTCTCATTTCCCATCCTTTTCACTAAAGTTTAATCTTTTTTTCGCCTTCATTTTCCAGCCTTTTTCTCCCCTCATATTTCCCGCCCTTTTCTCCCCTCACGTTCCCCACCATTTTGTCCCTCACATTTCCCACCCTTTCCTTCTCACTTTTCCCACCCATAATTCTCACTTTTTCCCCACCAAGTTCCTCTGCACCTTTATGGTGCACTCATTATCAATTCTGCAGTCAATTTAAGTAAGCTCGGTATTTCATTTAAAAAGATTATATATATATCAAACTACTACATATAATAGAACAACAACGTTTATTTGGGTTAGATTAATAACATAGTATATGTTCCTAATGTCTATATTCCTAATGTCTATATTCCTAATAATGTCTATATTCCTAATGTCTATATTCCTAATGTTTCTATTTTCGTAAAATTCGTAATATCTATTAATAATATATATATGTTACTAGTATATTGATGTTAGTAACATATATAATCTATCTATCTTGTTTACTTATCTAAATTGTCTATCTAAACTAATAATAGATGTAGGGGGTTCAGAGTGGTCTGTGGCTGGGCTTGGATCTAACCACACCAACTCCTCCCCGAGGATTTCAGAGATCCAGAGATTCCAGAATCCGAGGATTCTTCTCTGTGGCCTGCAGCATTTTCAGAATATTTCAGATATTTCAGGTTCTGTGACACCAGCAGATGCGTCGGGGTCATGTGGCCACACCAGCTCTTCTTGCCTTCCTGCCCAAAGATGAACTTGGCTGAGGCCATCCAGAGGCATAAATCAGCTTTTTGTGTCTTGAGCGCCTTGAAAAGATGTTCCAGCAGCTTCCTCAGGACTAGAATCTGGATCTCTGCCCTCACTTTGACCGGTCGTGGCTGTGCCTTTGAGAGGGACCTTCAAACGCCAGGGCATTCTTCGCTTGATGATGACGACGACGATGACGACGACGATGACGATGACGACGACGAGGACGATGACGATGATGACGATGATGACGATGATGACAACGACGACGACGATGATGATGATGATGATTCCAGCAGGTGTTGGAGTCCGTGCCCTGGCAAGGAAGGTCCCTCTCTGCTCAACGGCACCAGCGGCACAGCCCACGCAGGGACAATCCCGATTTGCGCCGATCCTTCAGAGCGGTGAGGATCAGGCCGGTCTGAGCTGCCAATGCAGCGATGGAGGGATCCTTCTCTCGTGTTTCCATTAATCCAAGTTCTACAACAAAAATAGAGCCCAGATGAGGCCTTGTGGAAGCGTTTCCCTCCCTATTCTCCCCTCACATTTCCTGCCCTCAGTTTTTCTACCCTTTTCTCCCCTCACCTTTCCCTTTTCTCCCTCACATTCCTGCCTTTTTCCCCTCATGTTTCCCTCCCTTTTCTCCCTCATATTCCTGCCTTTTTTTCCCTCACGTTTCCCTCCCTTTTCTCCCCTCATGTTCCCCACCATTTTCTCCCCTCACCTTTCCTGCCCTTTTCGCCCCTCATGCTTCTCTCCCTCTTTTTCCCCTCACGTTTCCCTCCCTTTTCTCCCCTCACATTTCCCACCCTTTTATCCCCTCACATTTCCCTTTATTCCCCTCATAATAATCCCCCAAGGCTCCCCACTCACTCACCGGTGAGAAGCGCATCCATGGTCGCCTCATTGCGCCCTGCCAGGCGTCGTGCAGCCAGCCCTGGGCACAAAGCTCCATCAGCCCCTGCTCCTCACCAACATGGCCGCCCTGCCCTCCCCTCAGCAGCCCGGGGGTGGAACAAGGCAAGATGGCCGCCAAAGCCACCTGTGATGGCAGGGAGGGCACAAAAGGGATCCTGGGGACTGGGACTCACCTAAGAATCTGAGGGCGGCCTCTCGCATCGAGGCCTGAGGGCTCAGCAGATAGGGCTGGCTCTCCAGCACATATTGTTCAGCCCTGCTGCTGTCCTTGGCCAGCTGGAGAGAGGACAAAGGTGTGAGCATTCCTTAGAGCAGCCCCATGGCTCAGAGCCCTCCCTCATCCCAGGGCCATGGAGGAGGCTCCAGGCTTTGGGCCCACATGCAGGGCTCACATCCCTCACATCCCTCACATCCCTCTCCCAGCCTGGGGCTCATCCTCACCAGGAACTCGCTCATCTTCCATATCTCCTCTTTCTGAGCCAGCTCCTTGAATTCTTTCCACTTGAAGAGCTCAGCTATAGCCACGACGGCTTCCTTGGAGGCCTGGGGGGACAAAAGCGGTGAGGTGACACCAGGGCCTGTGGAAGGAACCCAGGCCACAATGGCCAGGACCCCTGAGGAGTGTCAGCCATGCTCAGACATCGGTACCTTGGCCACGCTGGGGGCCTCGTCACTGATGTGAAGAACGAGCTGGACCATGACCTTCCAGGAGTTTCTCTTCATGGCTTCCTTGTCCTTCCGTATGGTTTTGCCCAGCAGCTCCTTGAAGAGGGAGATGGAGCGCTCCCGCAGACACTCCTCTCTCTGGTTAGGGAGGAGGAAAGGTGAGCTTCACACACAATGGCTCCCTGCCCGCAGCCAGGAGGGGCTGAACTGAGGTTTCCCACCCTTTTACTCCCCTTAAATTTTCTTCCTTTCTCTCCTTCCTCATGTTTCCCATCCTTTTCCCCCTCATGTTTCCCTTTTCCCCTCACATTTCCCATTCTTTTCTCCCCTCATGCTTTCCACCCTTTCCCCCCTCAGTTTTCCTGCCCTTTTTTCTCCCCTCATGTTCCCCACCATTTTCCCCCCTCACCTTTCCCACCATTTTCTTCCCTCACGTTTCCCTCCCTGTTCCCCCTCACGTTTCTCCCCCTTTTTCTCCTCCCACATTTCTTGCTTTTTTCTCCTCTCATATTTCCTTCCCTTTTCTTCCCTCACCTTTCCCGCCATTTTCTCCCTTCACCTTTCCTGCCCTTTTTCCTCTCACGTTTCCCTCCATTTTCTCCCTTCATGTGTCTTCCCCTTTTTCTCCCCTCACATTTCCCTCCCTTTTTCTTCCCTCACCTTTCCTGCCCTTTTTCTCCTCACATTCCCACCTTTCCCCCTCACGTTTTCTGCCCTTTCTCCCCTCACATTCCCCACTATTTTGAGACCAGACTCAATGCTCCAGGCTCCTACAAAAGCCCAGCTGGGCTGCAAGGCCCAGAATCCATCCCAGGAGAGCCCAGAGAAGCAGGACCTGCTTCCAGTGCTGCTCCCAGGGCCCCTCTGTGGTGTCAGACTCAGCCTTACCGCATCAAACAGTTTCCAGAGCCTCTCCACGGCCTTCAGAGCCATGCTGCTGGCCTCTTTCTTCTTCAGCTGCCCCAGAACATTGTGGAAGGTGTCCAGAGCCGTCATCTCGGGCAGGAGGCTTTTCATTTTCTTGGCCTGTGTACAAGAGAGTTTCCATTCTGTGAGAATTTCAGCTCTCAAAACAGCCAGCAGGCCACATCATGGCAGGCAGAGTATTCAGAGCACCATCCCCAAGCCACCATCTTCTCTGAGACCTCAGAGTCCAGGTGCCACATTCTGCCCCTGATAGATGCCTGCTCACCATATCGTCACTCTCCGACAGAGTCTCCAGAGCCCTGATCTTGCTAAGCTGCCTCAAGGTGGCTTCAGGAGGGGAATGGAGGCAGGAACCTGGCAGGGCTCAAAGACAAAGCAATCCCACCACAGGTCACTTACATCCATCAGCCACATCTCAGGGGTATTCTTGACCTCCTCCAGGAATGCCACAGGCCCATCCTTGTTCGTGATGTCGAAGCGTCCCAAAATCTCGATGGCCTCAAGGACGACTCCCATCCTCTCATCCGGCCCAAGGTATCTCCCAAAGGCCTGGGGCAGGAAGGAAGGGAGCAGAGGTCAGTGCCAGCCAGTGCCATTTTACCTCCTCACATTTCCCCCACTTTTCTCCCCTTACATTCCTATCCTTTAATCCCCTTTTCCCACCCTTCCCCCCCTCACGCTTCCCTCCATTTTCTCCCCTCACATTTCCCTCCCTTTCCTACCCTCATGTTTCCTTTCCTTTTCTCCCCTCACATTTCTCCCACTTTTCCCCCTCACTTTTCCCACCATTTTTCTCTTGTGTTTCCCACCCTTTTTCTCCCCTCACGTTTCCCGCTCTTTTCTCCCCTCACATTTCCCGCCCTTTCCTCCCATTTTTACCCACAATTCCTCACAATTCTCATTTCACCAGGGACGTCCCCATTGATTCCGTGCCCTTTTTCACACACAAATCTCCCTGCTGATACCACAGGTGAGAGTCCCACAAGGTGGGATGGCTCCATACCTCAACTTTCCAGGCGTTGGATGCATTCACCCAGGAGGTGATCTCAGGTTCCCAATCTTCTGGGGGCTGGACATAACTCTCTGGATTGTCACCTAAAAAGAAGTGATGGTGGCACCCACACCAAGAACAAGGGGCCATCACAAGGCCAAGGAGGACAAATAGGTTTAAGTGGGGAATGCAGCCCACCACAGCTTATCTTACTTTTCTGCTCAGAGAGGAACGCCATCAGGGTGCTGAGAATCTCCACCACCGTTGACATGCTTTCATTTGGCTTGAACAGCATGAAAAACAGATTGCCCAGCAGCTTGCCCAGGACTGGCATCTGGATCTGGGCTCTGGGAGCCTCTTCCTCATCCTCATCTTCATCATCCTGAGGAAGAGGAGCAGAAGGGTTGAGGTGAGGTCTGAGGGCAGTTCTGGGGCTGTGGCTGTGCCAGGACACAGGGATGGAGGGTGAGCAGTCCATACCTCCTTGGGGGCAGTGGCAGTCAGCATATGGCAGAGTGCCTTAATCCTGTCGATGGCTCTCTCCTGCACTTCTGCCCTGTCAGACAGCAGGTATTCCAGCAGAACCTGCAAACACAGCAAATGCAGGTGAGAAGAAAAAGAAAAAGTTCTTCCTCCCTTGAGAAAGAACTTTTGCTGATAAGCTGTTAAATATCAGTGCATGACTGATAAGAACTGTAACATCCCATTGGGAGATGCTCCGCCCAGAGGGAGGAGCCAAGTATTTATAATCCAGTTTATCAATCCATTTATAATCCAATTTATAATTTTTATAATCTAAAACAGCAGCACGGCTTTCTCCACTGGATTCCCCAGAAAAAACTGCAGCTGCTTCTTCTTCCAATAGATCTTCAGAAGAAGAACACTGTAATTCTGCAGAATACTGTAATTATGTTTCCTTTTCTACAAGAACACAGAACCCTGCTCCAACAGAACCACACCTGACACTTCAGGTAGACTGCAATCACAATTCCAATTGGATTGCTGCCAACATAAAGTGTCAGGTTGAGTTCTGACTTTGTTGTCTCTGTTGTTCTAGAGACCAGCATTGTTTATTTTATCCTTTTTTATTTATTTATTTCAGAGCCCCTTAATTTAAAATTCATAGAAATTCAGAAAAGTAAAGGAAGTTTGCATTCTCCATATCAGGAGAAGTTTAGCAGACCCCTGTCTTTCCAAACCAAGACACAAGCAACTTAATTAAAAATTAAAAATTTAAATTAATTTAAAATTAATTTAAAATAATTTAATTTAAATTAAATTAAATTAAATCCCTTTAATTTAAAATTTATAGCAATTCAGAAAAGGAAAGAAAGTTTGCATTCTCCATTTCAGGAGAAGCTTAGCAGGCTCCTGTCTTTCCAAACCAAGACACATGCAACTTAATTGAAAATTTAAAATTTTAATTAATTAATTATTAACTAAATTATTTAATAATAAATAAAATTTATATTAATCTATATATATAATATAAATAAATTATAATGTATTATATATATTATATTATATTATAAAAATATATATAAATATATACTATATTAGATATATATAAATTATATTATTATATTATAATATATTATATTATTATAACATATAATATATAATCATTATATAAATAGATAATGTTATATATTATAATATCATATATTATATAATATTATATATTATATTTATATATATATAATATAATTTATTATATTATGTAAATATGTATATTTAAATATATAAATATTATATATATTTAATTTAATTTAAAATTTATAGCAATTCAGAAAAGTAAAGTTTACATTCTCCATTTCAGGAGAAGCTTAGAAGACTCCTGTCTTTCCAAACCAAGACACAAGCAATTTAATTAAAACTTTAAAATTTAAATTAATTAATAAGTAAATAAATTATTTAATAACAATAAATAAGTTTTATATTATTTCATAACTTTTAATATTTAAATTATAAATTAATATTAATTTATATATAATATAAATTATGTATAGTATATAATATATTTTATATTATATAAATATATATAAATATATATAATATATAATTACACATAATATAATATAACATAACATATATTATATTATATTATTATATAATATATAATAATTATATAATTATATAATGTTATATATTATAATATTATACATTATTATAAAATATTATATATTATATTTATATATAATATATATTTATATATAACAATATATATAAAATATATAATATAATACAATATAATACAATATAATAGAATATAATATAATATAAAACATAATATATAAATATATATATCTAAATATACAAATATAATATATATATTAATTATAAATTATAAATTAAAATAAATTTACATTTATTAAAATTAAGATTTTAACAAACAAACTATAAAACTAAATTTAATTAATTAATTAATTAATTAATTAATAACAATAAATAAATTTTATATTATTTTATAACTTTTAATATTTAAGTTATAAATTAATATTAATTTATATATATATTATATAAGTTTTATATAAAAGATAATCTATATCATATTATATAAATATATAAAATATATAATATATAATATATAATATAATTATTATAATAATTAATAATAATTAATAATAATTAATAATTAATAATAATTAATTGTTAATAATAATTGTTAATAACAATAATAAATAATTAATAATAATTAACAACTTAATTAAAATTCAAAATTTAAATTAATTTAAAATTAATTTAAAATTAATTTCAAATTGATATTAAATTAAATTAAATTAAATTTAATTTAATTAAATTAAATTAATTAATTAATTTAATTTAATTTAATTTAATTTAATTTAATCCCCTTAATTTAAAATTTTTAGCAATTCAAAAAAGCAAAGCCTCCAGCAAATCCTGCAGGGAGGCTCCTTCCCCCTTCCCCCCTCAGTGCTGACCTCCAGCATGTCCTGCATCATCTCGCTGCGCTTGGCGCCAGGAGTGTTGAGCATCATCACCTGCAGCATGGTGTCCATGGTGAGCAGGGCCTGCAAGGGGGGCACAGAGCAACGGTCACGATTCCGCTGTCCCTCACAGCACCAGGGCTCTGATCTGACCCCAAAATGTGAGGAAATGCCACGGGAACGGGCAGTGCTGGAACCCAGCAAGGGATGAGGAAATGAGGGTGGAAAGCTGAGACTGAATCTGCAGCCCAGTAGGCCTGGAAGCTTCTCAAGTGCTCCCAAAACTCACCCGAGTGCAGAGGTTTTCTTGCTCCTCCGGCATTTCCGCGCTTGGACGAAGGAAAAAGACGCTGTTGAAGCAGAGTCTTAAAACCTTTTTGATGTCCAGCAGTGCCCCGATGGTGCTGCCAAAAGAGAGAGGCCTGGTTGGAGCAGCACCTCAAGGTCTCCTGCAGCACCACTAAAGGTGCTGCGTTTTTCAATTCCCATTGAAAAATGGGAATTGTGAGGGGAAAAAAGAGTGGGGAAAGTGAGAGGAAAAAAGGAGGGAAGGGAAGGGAAGGGAAGGGAAGGGAAGGGAAGGGAAGGGAAGGGAAGGGAAGGGAAGGGAAGGGAAGGGAAGGGAAGGGAAGGGAAGGGAAGGGAAGGGAAGGGAAGGGAAGGGAAGGGAAGGGAAGGGAAGGGAAGGGAAGGGAAGGGAAGGGAAGGGAAGGGAAGGGAAGGGAAGGGAAGGGAAGGGAAGGGAAGGGAAGGGAAGGGAAGGGAAGGGAAGGGAAGGGAAAGGCCTGAAGGCCTTTGGGCCTTTACCTCAGTCCAGCAAAGGCAAGCATGGCAAGGCGCCGCAGGCGATTGCGAATCTCATCCTTGGGCTCCAGGTTCAGCATGGTCTGCAGAGCACAGCTGGGTTGGAACATGGCAGCTGCCAGCACCCAGTGCCACCAGAGCCATGCCCTGCCCTCACAGGGTAACGAGGGTCCCTGCCCCCTCACCTCAATCAAGTCCACCAGGTTGTATTTATTGGAGAACTCAGTCAGGTCCTCAGAGAAATCATGGACAATGGATTCTCTGCACAGGTTGGAGATGTTGTGCAGGAACTCCTCCTTCTGCTCCTCCTCCTGGAACTGGGGGGACAGTGACAACGGATCAGCATGAGGACACCTAGGGCCTTGAGAGAGCAGAGCCAACCACCATCAAACATGGATATACCTTGCTAGGATCGGTGGCAAAATCATAGATGAACTCCACGGAGTGGCGAGCATAAGTAGGAATCCAGCAATCATCTAACAAAGAGGGAGAGAAGGGAGAAATTCAGGGAGTGCTGTGACAGCAGAGAGGAAGCAGCCGAAAATGGCTTCCGTTTGCTGTTAGGCCCCAGCCCTGCCCAATCCCTAAGGGCCCCTCACTCACTGAGTTGCTCCACCCTGGTCATCTCGATTGGCTCCGCTTCATATTTGCTCTTTTTAGGAACACGAGGCTTCTCCCAGCTCATGATGGGCAGGCTTGGAGAAGTCGCTTCCATTCTTCAGAAGAAGGGAGTTCTTCAGAGAATGGGATGTTAAGTGTAGTTGAGTGAAAATCGTATTAATTTAAAGGCAAGAGTGAGCTGTGCTCGCAGGTTTGTCACCCAGCTGGGCACTTGCGTCCGCTCTGGTCGATGTCCAGGTGGACACTGAGGGTTGGGAGTTGCTGTCCCACCAACAGCTCCTCCGTGGAACACGGGAGGTGTCGCCTAGCGTCCATTGTGACACCCCCAGTGTTCCAAACTGAACGTTCCACCTGTGGATCCCTCTTACATAACCTGTTACATAACGAACAATTTCTTATATATTATATATAGAATAAATTTCATTTATATTATATAAAAGTTATGTATTAATTACATATCTGTATATAATAACAGAAAATGATTTATTATTATACAGAATACTTTATTTATTAATACAGAAATTAAGAATATTTATATTTCTAAGTAATAATTATTAAAACACGAATGAACAAGTAAATACTACGCAAAACTTTATGGATTAGTAAAAAAGATAACGTATATACAGGAATCAATTTTAAATAGGGAATAATTTTGAAAGGAAATAAACAAAGAAAGAGCTGAGTGCAAAACGGTGGAGAAAAGTCAAGGGCAGAAATGTTGGAAATAGAAGGGGAGAAAATGGGGGAAGTGTGAGGGGAATGAAAGGGAGAAAAAGGGGAGAAAGGTGGGAAAAAGTGAGGGAAAAAGGGGAAAATGAGGGTAGAAAAGTGGGAAGTGTAAGGGGAGAAAGAGCAGGAAAAGTGAGGGGGGAAAAATGATGGAAACATGAGGGAAAGGCAGGAAAATGAGGGGAAAAAATGGGAATGTAAGGGGGAAATATGGAAAAGTGAGGGAAAAATGAGGAAAAGTGAGGGAGAAAAGAGGGGAACATGAGGGAAAGATGAGAAACATGAGGGGGGGAAAAGGCAGAAAATGTGAGGAGGTAAAAAATGGGAAATGTGGGGGAAAATAGGGTGGGAAAAGTGAGAGGAAAAAATGATGGGAAACGTAAGGGGAGAAAAGAGCAGGAAACATGAGGGGAGAAAATGGCAAAAAACTTGAGGGGAGAAAAGGCAGAAAATGTGAGGAAAATAAAGGGAAATGTGAGGAGAAATAGGGTGGGAAAAGTGAGAGGAAAAAATGTCAGGAAATGAGAGGGGAAAAAATGTCAGGAAATGAGAGGGGAGAAAAGGGTGGGAAACTTGAGGGGAGAAAACAGTGGGAAATGTGAGGTAAAAAATGGAAAACGTGAGAGAAAAAAGGGTGGGAAACATGAGAGAAAAAATGATGGGAATTGTGAGGGGAGAAAAGAGTGGGAGACATGAGGGGGGAAAGGGTGAGAAACATGAGGGGGGAAAAAGGCAGAAAATGTGAGGAGGTAAAAAATGGGAAATGTGGGGGAAAATAGGGTGGGAAAAATGAGAGGAAAAATGGTAGGAAAGGTGAGAGGAAAAAATGGAAATGTGAACGGAGAAAAGAGCAGGAAATGTGAGGAGAGAAATGGGCAGGAAATGTGAGGGGAGAAAAGGGTGGGAAATGTGAGGGGAGAAAAGAGTGAGAGACATGAAGAGAAAAAAAGGCAGAAAATGCGAGGCAAAAAATGAGAAATGTGAGGGATAAAAGGGTGGGAAAAGTGAGAGGAAAAATATTAGGAAACATGAAAGGAGAAAAGGGCAGGAAAAGTGAGGGGAGAAAAGAGTGGGAGACATGAGGGGGGAAAGGGTGAGAAACATGAGGGGGGAAAAAGGCAGAAAATGTGAGGTAAAAAGGGGGAAATGTGGGGGAAAACGGGGTGGGAAAAATGAGAGGAAAAATGGTAGGAAAGGTGAGAGGAAAAAATGTGAGGAAATGAGAGAGAAGAAAAGAGCAGTAAACATGAGGGGAGAAAAGGGCGGGAAATGTGAGGGGAGAAAAGGAAAGGAAATGTGAGAGAGGGAAGAGTGGGAGACGTGAGGGGAGAAATGCATGAAATATGAAGGGAAAAAAGGTGGAAAATATGAGGTAAAAAAATGAAAATGTAAGAGAAAAAAGGGTGGGAAACGAGAGGAAAAAATGGTGGGAAATGTGAGGGGAATAAAGTGAGGGAAACGTGAGGGGAGAAGGCTGTGAAATGTGAGGGGAAAAAAGGCAGAAAATGTGAGGAGGTAAAAATTGGGAAATGTGGGGGGAAATAGGGTGGGAAAAGTGAGAGGAAATTGTTAGGAAAGGTGAGAGGAAAAAATGGTGGGAAATGTGAACGCAGAAAAGAGCAGGAAATTTGAGGAGAGAAATGGGCAGGAAATGTGAGGGGAGAAAAGGGTGGGAAATGTGAGGGGAGAAAAGAGTGAGAGACATGAAGAAAAAAAAAGGCAGAAAATGTAAGGCAAAAAATGAGAATTGTGAGGGATAAAAGGGTGGGAAATGTGAGAGAAAAATGTTAGGAACCGTGAGGGGAGAAAAGGGCAGGAAAATGTGAGGGGAGAAAAGAGTGGGAGACATGAGGGGGGAAAGGGTGAGAAACATGAGGGGGGAAAAAGGCAGAAAATGTGAGGTAAAAAATGGGAAATGTGGGGGGAAATAGGGTGGGAAAAGTGAGAGGAAAATGGTAGGAAAGGTGAGAGGAAAAAATGTCAGGAAATGAGAGGGAAGAAAAGAGCAGTAAACATGAGGGGAGAAAAGGGCGGGAAATGTGAGGGGAGAAAAGGAAAGGAAATGTGAGGGAGGGAAGAGTGGGAGACGTGAGGGGAGAAGTGCATGAAATATGATGAGAAAAAAGGTGGAAAATATGAGGTAAAAAATTGAAAATGTAAGAGAAAAAAAGGGTGGGAAACGCAAGGAAAAAATGGTGGGAAATGTGAGGGGAGTAAAGTGAGGGAAACGTGAGGGAAGGAAAAAGTATGAAACATGAGGGAGGAAAAGGCAGAAAATATGAGGTAAAAAATGGGAAATGTGGGGGAAAATAGGGTGGGAAAAGTGAGAGGAAATATGGTAGGAAAGGTGAGAGGAAAAAATGTCAGGAAATGGGAGGGAAGAAAAGAGCTGTAAACATGAGGGGAGAAAAGGGCGGGAAATGTGAGGGGAGAAAAGGAAAGGAAATGTGAGGGAGGGAAGAGTGGGAGACGTGAGGGGAGAAATGCATGAAATATGATGAGAAAAAAGGTGGAAAATATGAGGTAAAAACTTGAAAATGTAAGAGAAAAAAGGGTGGGGAACAAGAGGAAAAAATGGTGGGAAATGTGAGGGGAGAAAAGTGAGGGAAACGTGAGGGGAGAAGGCTGTGAAATGTGAGGGGAAAAAAAGGCAGAAAATGTGAGGAGGTAAAAAATGGGAAATGTGGGGGAAAACAGGGTGGGAAAAGTGAGAGGAAAAATGGTAGAAAAGGTGAGGGGGAGAAAAGGGTGGGAAATGTGAGGGGAGAAAAGAGCTGTAAACATGAGGGGGAAAAAAGGCAGAAAATGTGAGGTAAAAAATGCGAAATGTGGGGTGAAAAAGAGTGGGAAAAGTGAGAGGAAAATACGTCGGGAAACGTGAGGGGAGGAAAGAGCGTGAAACATGAGGGGGAAATGGTGGAAAACATGAGGTAAAAAATGAGAAATGTGAGGGGGAAAAGGGTGGAAAATTGTGAGGAAAAAATGGTGGTAAACATGAGGGGAAAATGGTGGGAAATGTGAGGGGAGAAAAAGGCAGGAAAAGTGAGATTTCAAATGGGAAACTAGAGGGGAAAATGAGTGGGAAAAGTGAGTAGAAAAAATGTCAGGAAACGTGAGGGGAGAAAAGGATGGGAAATGTGAGGGGACGAAAGGGCAGGAAGTGTGAGAGGGAAAAGGGCAGAAAATGTGATTGGTAAAGTGCAAAATATCAGGCGAAAATGGCGGGAAACGTGAGGGGACAAAAGAGTAGGAGATGTGAGGGGGGGAAGGGAGAAAAAAATGAGAAAAAAGTCAGGAGATGTGAGGGGAGAAAAGGGAGGGAAACGTGAGGGAGAAAATGGGGGAAAATGTGAGGGAGAAAATGGGGGGAAATGTGAGGGGGAAATGGGGGAAATGTGAGGGAGAAAATGGGGAAAATGTGAGGGGGAAATGGGGGAAAATGTGAGGGAGAAAATGGGGAAAATGTGAGGGGGAAATGGGGGAAATGTGAGGGAGAAAATGGGGGAAAATGTGAGGGGGAAATGGGAAGCATGAGGGGGAAAAGGGAAGGAAATGTGAGGGGGCAAAGGGAGGGAAATGTGAGGGCAGGAAAGGAGGGAAAGGCCTGATAAGCCAACCCCTGATAAACCAGCCCCTTGATAAACCAATCCCCTGATAAGCCAGCCCCTTGATAAGCCAACCCCCTTGTTATGTTTGCCCAATTATCCCATCGTAAGAAAAAACCCAACAATATTTGAGACAGCAGCAATTTTTAATCGAATCGTTTAAAAAATATACATCGACAGTATAATTTGATTAAAAATAAGGGATAATTTGGTTCCAAAAGCAGCGCATAAGCGAAAGATAACCGCGGGGTACGGAGTGCAGGGCTCTGGACCCTTTGCCACCTCACGTATGAGCTTGCCAAAGTCGCTGATGAAGGCCTCTCCTCTTCCTCTTCGTCCTTTAATTCACCTTAATTCACCTTTGGGTTACACACGCGCATCAAGCCGGTACAAGGGAAGCAAAAACTAACATATTACTGTATTTAAACATCAAAGCAAGAAAAGAGTGAGAAATGTGAGGGGAGAAAAGGGCCCAAAATATGAGGGGAATAAAGAGCAGGAAATGTGAGGGGGAAAAGAGTGGGAAATGTGACAGGGGAGGAAAAAATGCAGGAAATGTGAGGGGAAAAAGGGGAAGAAATATGAGGGGAAAAGAGTGAGAAATATGAGGGGAGAAAAGGGAGGGAAATGTGAGGGGGGAGGAAAGGGTGGGAAACATGATGGGAGAAAAGGGCCCAAAATGTGAGAGGAATAAAAAGCAGGAACGGTGAAGGAAAAAAGTGGGAAACATGAGGGGGAAAAGGGTAAAAAATGTGAGGGGAATAAAGGGGGGAAAAGAGCGTGAAACATGAGGGAGAAATGTGATGGAAAAAGGAGGGAAATGTGAGGGGAGAAAGGCTGGAAAACATGAGGGGAATAAAGAGCAGGAAATGTGAGGGGCAAAAGAGTGGGGAATGTGAGGGGAGAAAAAAAGGGAAATGTGAGGGGAGAAAAGGGAGGGAAATGTGAGGGGAAATAAAGGGAAACATGAGGGAGAAAAGAGTGGGAAACCTGAGGTGAGGAGACAAAAATGGAGGGAAACATAAGGGGAGAAAAGGCAGCAAATGGAATGAAAAAGGGCCAGGAAACACCGAAAGAGAAGAAACCATGAAGTGGGAAAGGTGGGAAAAGCGCTCCCCGATTCCTCAGGTGCCCCCTCCCCAAAATGAAGCACAAAGACTCTGGGGGATTGCTCAGATTCTTTATTTTTATTGGGGCTCATGGGGCCTTCGTCACCCACACACTCTTCTTCCTCACCACCATGGGCCCGTGGCTCTGCAGGACGGTGGCAAAAATGGGGGTCAGCACCCCAAAATGAGGGAGAACCCCTCAAACGTCACCTCAAAATCCATCCCACCAATTAAACACCCCCCCTCCAAATTAAAAATCTCCTAATTAAACCTCCCAAATTAAATATCCCCCAAATACAGCCCCAAAGATCACCAGTTAACTCCCTCAATTAAAGGCCCCCCTGATTAACATCCCTAATTAAACATCTCCATTTAATCTCCCCCAATTAAAGCAACCACTAATTAAACCCCTTAATTAAAACACCCCAATTAAACCCAAGTAAAACCCTTCTATTTAACCCCCCAATTAATCCTCCCAACCAAACCCCACCAATTAAATACACCCCAATTAAACTTCCCAATCAAACCCCCTAATTACATAGGGGAGGTTTTAATTCATTAATTGATTAAAATTAATTAATTAAAATTAATAGCACCCCAAATGAAGCACCCCCTCACCATTTTTTGTCACCATCACTGGGGCACTGTGAAGGGAGAGACAAAACATTGAGGGGACTTCAATTCCCCCCCAAACCCACAATGCCCCCACCCCAATATCAGGAACCCCTCCCAAGGTACCCCAAAAATTTTGGGGGACCCCCTGAAATCCTGAGGAGCTCCCCCAAATTTTGGAGAGCCCTTTCTCCCTCTGGTAATCACAAACCCTCCCCAGGTATTCATGATCTCCTCCCAAAATTTTGGGGACCCTCCATGATTTTGGGGACCCCCTCACCCCAAAATCTATCAGGATCTCCCCCAGATTTTGGGGATCCCCCCAATTTTGGGGAGCCCCCTCACCCCAAAATCATCTCAGGTACCACAACCCTCCCCCAGCTATTCACGACTTCCTCCAAAATTTTGGGAACCCCCCCGATTTTGGGACCCTCCCGATTTTGGGGACCCCCCATTTTGGGACTCCTCACCCCAAATATCATCAGGGACCTCCCCGATTTTGGGGACCCCCCAATTTTGGGGATCCCCTCACCCAAAATCATCTCAGTACCAACCCCTACCACTATTCACGACTTCCCAAAATTTTGGGACCCCCCTATTTTGGGACCCCCAAATGATCAGGCCCCCCATTTTGGGGGCCCCCTCACCCCAAATCACCTCAGGACCCCTCCAGATTTTGGGGACCCCCCCCAATTTTGGGACCCCTACCCAAATCAGAATCCCAACAAATCCACTTTTACGACTCCCCAAAATTTTGGAACCCCCCGATTTTGGGGACCCTTCCCATTTTGGGACCCCCTCATTTTGGGGACTCTCTCACCTCAAAATCAGTCAGGGCCTCCCCAGATTTTGGGGACCACCCCAATTTTGGGACCCCTCACCCCAAAATCATCTCAGGTACCACAACCCTCCCCCAGCTATTCACGACTTCCTCCAAAATTTTGGGACGCCCCCCGATTTTGGGGACCCCAATGATTTTGGGACCCCCCTCATTTTGGGGACCCCCTCACCCCAAAATCACTCAGGACCTCCCCCAAATTTTGGGGTGCCCCTTCTCCCCATGGCCGCTCCTCCCCCAGGTGTTCACAACCCTCGCCCAGCTATTCACAACCTCCCTCCAAAATTCTGGAAACCCCTCCCGATTTTGGGGACCCCCTATGATTTTGCAGACCCCCCCTCATTTTGGGGACCCCCTCACCCCAAAATCACTCAGGACCCCCCCCAAATTTTGGGGTGCCCCTTCTCCCCCTGGCCGTTCCGCCCCCAGGTGTTCACAACGGTATTCACATCCTCCCCTCCAAAACTTTGGGAACCCCTCCCGATTTTGGGGACCCCCCGCGATTCTGGGGACCCCCCCCCGTGATTGTGGGGACCCCCTGGCCCATGTTGGGGCGCCCCTCACCCCGAATTTCGAGGCGGCACTCGGTCAGGGCCTCGCCCAGCTCGTTGACAGCCCTGCAGGTGTAGGTGCCGCCGTCGAAGGGCCCCGGCTTGCGGATCAGCAGCGTCAGCACCCCCTGGCTGTGCCGCGCCAGGAACTTGGGGTCATCCCCGATGGCCATCTGGTTCTTGAGCCACACCACCTTGGGCTGGGAGGGGGGGACACGGTCAGGGAACCCCGAAATGAACCCCGAAAATAGCCCAAGGTACCCCAAAAACAGCCACAGCTGGGGATGCATTCATAGGCCCATTGAGACACCCCAAAACCCACCCAGGACCCTGAGGGGACTCAGGTGAACCCCACACCTGGTTCTTGAGCCACACCACCTTGGGCTGGGAGGGGGGCACACCTGGTCAGGGAACCCCGAAATGCACCCCGAAAATGGCCCAGGGCACCCCAAAAACACCCAGACCTGGGGATGCATCCATAGTCCCATTGGGACACCCCAAAAACCCTTCCCAAAAACCCTCTCTAGGTGAACCCCACACCTGGATCTTGAGCCACACCACCTTGGGCTGGGAGGGGGGAACACGGTCAGGGAACCCCGAAATGCACCCCGAAAATAGCCCAGGGCACCCCCAAAAACACCCAGACCCGGGGATGATTCACTAGCCCCATTGGGACACTCCCCAAAAACACCACCAGACCCCAAATCTCCACCAAACCCCCAATTCAGGTACACCTGGGTCCCCAAAACCCCCTCAGGACCCCAAATCTCCGGACCATCTTCACCAAACCCCCTTGTGGGGGGGGGACACGTCAGGGTACCCCAAAATGGACCCCAAAATCTCCTCAGGACCCCAAATCCACCCCAAAAACACCCCAATTTCGACCTGGGGTACCCAACCTCAGCCCCATTGGACCCAAACCACCAAACCCCAAATTAGATAGGTACCAAAACCCACCCAGGACCCCCAAATCTCCACCCAACCCCCCCCAATTTTGGGGTGTACACACCCAGGGGTACCCCAAAACCCCTCAGGACCCCAAATCTCCACCCAAAGCCCCCCTAATATTGGGGTGAACATGATCGGGGGTCCCCCAAAACCCCTCAGGACCCCAAAATTTCCACCCAGGACCCCAAATCTCCACTCAGCAACCCAAACCCCCCAATTTCGGGGTGAACACCCCCGGGGGTACCCCAAAACCCCCTCAGGACCCCAAAATTTCCACCCAGCACCCCAAATCTCCACCCAAACCCCCCCAATCTCAGGCTGCCCACCCCCGGGGGTCCCCCCAAACCCCCCCCAGACCTTGGGGTGCCCCCTGACGGCGCAGTTGAGGGCGGTGGAGTATCCGGCCACGGCGCTGCGATCCACCAGCGGCGTCAGGAACTGCGGCGCCGAGCGGAAATCGTGCTCCTGGTACTGGGGGGGCTTCAGCCGCAGCTCTGGGGGGGCCACAGCGGGTTAGGGGCACCCCGAAAACATCTGGGGGTGATCAAGGGTTGGGGTCCCACCCCCAGGTTGGAATGAGGGGGGGTTTAATCAAGGTGAGGGCACAAAGTGTGGGCGAGGCCCTAAAAATGCTTTACAATTTTAATATTCCCTGTTGAACACTCTAAATTAATAATTCTTAATTAATTAGAAAATCTCAATTAAGAGATCAGTTATTGGCAAAATTTGGGGGTTGGGTTTTGGGGATCACAGGGATCTTCCTGAACCCACAAAAACTGAACCAAAATCCCCCCAAATGTACCCCAAAACCACCTCAAACCACCCCAAATCCACCTCAAACCTCCCCAAATCCACCTTAAACTGCCCCAAAACCCTCAGAATTTGAGTTTTGTGTTTTGGGGATACTTTTGGGTTAGGGGCACCCCGAAAACACTTTGGGGGTGATCAAGGGTTGGGGTCCCACCCCCAGGTTGGAATAAGGGGGGGTTTATCAAGGTGAGGGCACAAAGTGTGGGTGAGCCCCTAAAAATGCTTTGCAATTTTAATATTCCCTGTTGAACACTCTAAATTAATAATTCTCAATTAATGATAAAATCTCAATTAAGAGATCAGTTATTGGCAAAATTTGGGGGTTGGGTTTTGGGGGTCACAGGGATCTTCCTGAACCCACAAAAACTGAACGAAATCCCTTCAGATGTACCCCAAAACCACCTCAAACCACCCCAAAATCACCTCAAACCACCCCAAAACCACCTCAAACCCCCCCAAAACCACCTCAAACCACCCCAAAACCACCTCAAACATCCCCAAACCCCCGAATTTGGGGGTACCCGCTTTGGGATGACGGCGGTTGCAGGACAAACCCGGTTTCTCGTCAGCCCTAAAAAGGTTACCACAAATACCCTGTAAACACTCCAAAAATACTCAAAGAAAATCTCCAATCCTAAGACCCCAGTTGGCCAAAATTTGGGGTGCTTGGGTCTTTGAGGGTGGGCACAGGGATCTTCCTGAACTCACAGAAACTACCAAATGCCCCAAACTCCCCAAACCACCTCAAATCCCCCCAAATCCACCTCAAATCCCCCCAAATCCACTTAAACCCCCAAAACCCTCAAATTCTGAGTTGTTCTGGGGCAAAACTCTGTAGGGCCCTCCAAACCGATTTGGGGGTGACGGGTTTGGGGTGACGGCCGGTTGAGGAAGGCGGGTTTTCGCTCAGGCACATTGGGTGAGCCCCAAAAACCTTCAATTAATAATCCTGAAACGCTCTCAAAAACATTCTAATTAACCTAGACCCAATGTCCTCAAAATTTGGGTTATCCGGCTTTGGGGGTTGTGGTGGTTTGGGGATCACAGGGATCTTCCTGAACCAAAAGAAGAAACCTCCCAATTACCCAAACCTCCCCAAAACACCTCAAACCCTCTCAATCCCCCCAAAACATCTCAAACCCCCCCCCAAACCCCCCGAATTTGGGGGTACCCGCTTTGGGGATGACGGCCGTGTTGCAGGACAGCCCCGGTTTCTCGCTCAGCCCGCACAGGTTCTCGCTGAACACCTTGAACAGGTACTCGTTGCCCATCACCAGCTCCGAGGCCGTGCAGCGCAGGGGCCGGTTGTGCTCGTACACCGTGAACCACTCCTGGCGGGGTTCGGGGGGCGTCAGGGGGTTTGGGGGGAGATTTTGGGGAGCTGAGGGGTTTTGGGGTGGTTTTGAGTTGGTTTTGGGGGGATTTGAGGGGTTTTGGGGGAATTTGGTGAGGGGTTTTGGGGAGTTGAGGGGTTTTGGGGGGATTTGAGGGTTTGGGGGGATTTGAGGTGGTTTTGGGGGGTTTGGAGGGATTTTGGGGGGATTTGAGGGGGTTTGGTGGGGAGCTGAGGGGGTTTTGGGTGGGTTTGAGTTGGTTTTGGGTGGGTTTGAGGTGGTTTTGGGGGGGTCCTGAGGTCGTTTTGAGGGGGTTTTGGGGGAGATTTTGGGGAGCTGATTGGGGGTTTGGGGGTTTTTGAGGGTTTTGGGTGATTTGAGGCGGTTTTGGGGGATTTGAGGTGGTTTTGGGGGATTTGAGGGGTTTTGGGGGAGATTTTGAGGGCTGAGGGGTTTTGGGGGAGTTGTGAGGGGGTTTTGGGGGGCTGAGGTGGTTTTGGGGGGTTGGGGGGTTTTGAGTGGTTGGGTTTGAGGGGTTTTGGGGAGATTTTGGGGGCTGAGGGGTTTTGGGGGTTTGAGGGGGTTTTGAGGGGGGATTTGAGGGGTTTGGGGGGATCTGAGGTGGTTTTGGGGGATTTGAGGGGGTTTTTGGGAGTTTGAGGGGTTTTGGGTGGTGGTTTTGGGGAGTTTGAGGAGTTTTGGTGGGTTTGAGGTGGTTTTGGGGGGTTGAGGGGTTTTGGGGGGTTTTGAGGTGGTTTTGGGGGTTTTGAGTGGTTTTGGGGGTATTTGAGGGGTTTTGGGGGAGTTTTGGGGGGGGCTGAGGGGTTTTGGGGGGTTTGAGGGGTTTTGGGGGGATTTTGGGTGAGGTTTTGGGGTTTGAGGGTGGTTTGAGGGGGGTTTGGAGTGGGTTTTAGGGGGGATGGGTGACTGGGTGGGTTTGGGGGATTTGGAGGTGTTTTGAGTGGGTTTAGGTGTGAGGGGGGTTTTGGGGGGATTTGAGTGGTGGGATTTGAGGGGTTTGGGGGATTTGGGAGGAGTGAGGGGTTTTGGGTGGGTTTGGGGGGTTTTGGGTTGGGGTTTTTAGGGGTTAGGGGTTTGGGGGGTTGAGGGTGGGTTTGGGTGGGTTTAGGGGTTTGGGGTGATTTGGGTTGGGTTTGGGGGTTTTGGGGGTGAGGTTTAGAGTAGGGTTAGGTGGGTTGAGTGTTATGGGTGGGTTTAGGATTTGGGGTGATTTGGGTTGGGTTTTGGGGGATTTGGGGTGGGTTTGGGGTTGGGTTGGGGGGATTTGGGGTGGGTTTAGGGTGGTTTTAGGGAGTTTGGGGTGATTTGGGTTGGGTTTGGGGGATTTGGGTTGGGTTTTGGGGGATTTGGGGTGGGTTTGGGGGCGGTTGGAGGGATTTGGGTTGGGTTTTAGGGGTTAGGGTGGGTTTGGGCAGGGATTTGGGGTGATTTGGGTTGGGTTTTGGAGGTTTAGGATGGGTTTTGGGTGGGTTTGGGGTGGTTTTATGGGGTTTGAGCTGTGTTTAAGGTGGGTTTGTGGGGTTTTGGGGCGGGTTTTGGTGGATTTGGGGTGGGTTTTGGAGGTTTGGGGTGGATTTGGGAGGTTTAGGGTGGTTTGGGCTGGCTTTAGGGGGTTTGAGCTGGGTTTGGGCTGGGTTTAGGGGATTTGGGGTGGGTTTTGGGAGGTTTCGGATGGGTTTGGGGTGATTTGGGGCTGGTGTACAGGGTTTGAGCTGGGTTTGGAGTGGGTTTGAGGGGGTTTGGGGTGGTTTTAGGGGTATTTTTTGGGTGCTTTTCATGGTTTTGAGGTGTGACTGACCCTAAATAGACCCAAAATCCCGTAAAACCGCCCCAAAACCGCCCCAGGTCCCGGGGGGGATTTTTCCTCCCCCCGCTGTTCCCGTTCCCATGGGAACGGCACGGGGGGGGACACTGCGGATGCGCGGTTACCATGGGAACGGCGCGGAGGGAGGGATACTGAGTTTCCATGGCCACAGCAGCGCGGGGGGAGGAAGCTCAACCGTGGGAACAGCGGTGGGGGTGTTGAGCAGTTCCCATGGTAACGGGAACAGCGCAGGGAGAGTGGATATTGGGGGAACGGCGGTTGCCATGGGAATGGGAGGTTTTTATGGCAACGGGAACAGCGAGGAGAGCGAGAATTCCCCCCCTCCCACCGGAAAAATGGGATCGAGGTGAAGGGACCCCAAAATGGGACCCCCCCACAAAAAATTGGCGTCCCAGGGGTGCGAAACCCCAAAAATTTGGGTTCCCAAGGGAGCGACACGCCCCCAAGTAAAAGAACCCCCCCCTCAAAAAAATTGAGGTCCATCCCTCTGGAAAGAGACCCTGGAAAATGCGACTCGCCCCTAAAATTTTGGGGACCCCCCCAAAGTTTGGGTTCCCAAGGGTGCGACCCCTCCCAAACATTTGGGAATTTAGGGATGCCTGCAAAAAAAAGAACCCAAAGGTGAGACCCCCTCCCAAAAATGGGGCTCCCCCAAAATTTGGGGACCCTTCCCTAAAAAAGACGACCTTGGAGTGCAACCATCGCAGCCAAAATCTGGGGTCCCAAAGGCGTGACCCCCCCCCCGCCAAAAAAGGGACCATCCCACAAAATATTTGGACTATCCCAAAATTGGGGTCCCAAGGGTGCAAGCTCCCCCAGAATTTGGGGACCCCTCCCAAAATTGGGGTCCTAAGGGCGTGACCCCGTCCCCCAAAAAATTGAGACACCCCCAAAAAAGGGTCCAAAATGGAACAAATCTGGGGGTCCCTCCCTGTGTGATTTTGGGAGGGACCAAGCAGGACCCCCCAAATTCCCACAGAATCCACTGCAAGGATTTGCTTTGGCCGTGGCAGCATTAAGGAATCCAAGCACCCCAGGGATTTTTTTTGGTAATTTTTCTCACATTTTCCCCTTTTTTACTCACATTTCCCACCCTTTTCCCCTCAAGCTTCCAACCATTTTTCCTCTCACACCTCCCGCCCTTCTGTCCCTTCACATTTCCCATCACTTTTGGTCTCATGTTATTTGCATTTTTTCCCTTTATCTTTTACACCCATTTTTCCTCCTGTTTCCTGTCTTTTTTCCCCTCATGTTTCATTCGCTTTTCTCCCCTCACGTTTTTCACCCTTTTTCCCCTCATGTTTCCTGCTTTTTTCTCCCCCCACATTTCCCGTCTTTTCTCCCCTTGTTTCATACCTTTTCTTCTTCTCATTTCCCATCCTTTTCATTCAAGTTTACCATCCTTTTTGCCTTCAGTTTGGTGCGTTTTCTCCCCTCACGTTTCCCCCCTTTTCTCCCCTCACGTTTCCTGCTCTTTTCTCCCCTCGCAGTTTCCTTCTTTTTCTCCCTTCACATTTCCCACCATTTCTCCCCTTTTGTTTCATACCTTTTCTTCCTCTCATTTCCCATCCTTTTCACTTGAGTTTACTGTCCTTTTTGCCTTCCAATTCCCACTTTTTCCCCCACAGATTTCCTGCCCTTTTGGCCCCTCACGATCCCCACCATTTTGTCCCCTCACGTTTCCCGCTCTTTTCTCCCCTCATGTTTTCCACCCTTTTTCCCCCTCATGTTTCCCTTTCATCCCCTTCTATTTTGTACCTTTCCTTCCTTTAATTTCTGTCATTAAGCGAGTCCTTTTCACTCCAATTTACTTTCCTTTTTGCCTTCCATTTCCCACCTTTCTTTCCCCTCACATTTCCCCCCCTCCTTTTCTCCCCTCACGTTTCCCGCTCTTTTTCCCCTCATGGCTCCTTCCCCTTTCTCCCCTCATTTTTCCCACCATTTCTCTCCTTCTGTTTCATATCTTTTCTTCCTCTCATTTTCTGCCCTTTTCACTCAAGTTTACTGTCCTTTTCGCCTTCCAATTCTCATTTTTTCCCCTCAGATTTCCTGCCCTTTGGCCCCTCGTGATCCCCCCCATTTTGTCCCCTCACGTTTCCTGCTCTTTTCTCCCCTCACGTTTCCTTCCTTCATTCCTTCACATTTTCCACCCCTTTCTCCCTCACATTTCCTACCTTTTCTCCCCTTCTGTTTCCTATCTTTCCTTCCTTTCATTTCCCTCCTTTTCACTCCAGTTTACTTTCCTTTTTGAATTCCATTTCCCACCTTTTTTTCCCCTCATGTTTTCACCCCCTTTTTCTCCCTCACATTTCCCCCCTTTTTCCCTCATGTTTCTCACAATTTCTCCTCTTCTGTTTCATGCCTTTTCTTCCTCTCATTTCCAAAGTTTATTGTCCTTTTTGCCTTCAATTTCCCCCTTTTCTCCCCTCACATTTCCCGCCCTTTTCTCCCCTCAAGTTCCCCCCCACCTTTTCCCCTCACATTTTCTTCCATTTTCTCCCCCTGATGTTTCCTGCCCTTTTTGCCCCTCATGTTTCCCACCATTTCTCCCCTTCTGTTTCATATCTTTTCTTTCTCTCATTTCCCATCCTTTTCACTAAAGTTTAATCTCCTTTTCACCTTTGTTTTCCAGCCTTTTTCTCCCCTCATGTTTCCCGCCCTTTTCTCCCCTCACGTTCCCCACCATTTTGTCCCTCACATTTCCCACCCTTTCTTTCTCACTTTTCCCACCCATAATTCTCACTTTTTCCCCACCAAGTTCCTCTGCACCTTTATGGTGCACTCATTATCAATTCTGCAGTCAATTTAAGTAAGCTCGGTATTTCATTTAAAAAGATTATATATATATATCAAACTACTACATATAATAGAACAACAACGTTTATTGGGGTTAGATTAATAACATAGTATATGTTCCTAATGTCTATATTCCTAATGTCTATATTCCTAATAATGTCTATATTCCTAATGTCTATATTCCTAATGTTTCTATTTTCGTAAAATTCGTATTATCTATTAATAATATATATATGTTACTAGTGTATTGATGTTAGTAACATATATAATCTATCTATCTTGTTTACTTATCTAAATTGTCTATCTAAACTAATAATAGATGTAGGGGGTTCAGAGTGGTCTGTGGCTGGGCTTGGATCTAACCACACCAACTCCTCCCCGAGGATTTCAGAGATCCAGAGATTCCAGAATCCGAGGATTCTTCTCTGTGGCCTGCAGCATTTTCAGAATATTTCAGATATTTCAGGTTCTGTGACACCAGCAGATGCGTCGGGGTCATGTGGCCACACCAGCTCTTCTTGCCTTCCTGCCCAAAGATGAACTTGGCTGAGGCCATCCAGAGGCATAAATCAGCTTTTTGTGTCTTGAGCGCCTTGAAAAGATGTTCCAGCAGCTTCCTCAGGACTAGAATCTGGATCTCTGCCCTCACTTTGACCGGTCGTGGCTGTGCCTTTGAGAGGGACCTTCAAACGCCAGGGCATTCTTCGCTTGATGAGGACGATGACGACGACGATGACGATGACGACGACGAGGACGATGACGACGATGACGATGATGACAACGACGACGACGATGATGATGATGATGATTCCAGCAGGTGTTGGAGTCCGTGCCCTGGCAAGGAAGGTCCCTCTCTGCTCAACGGCACCAGCGGCACAGCCCACGCAGGGACAATCCCGATTTGCGCCGATCCTTCAGAGCAGTGAGGATCAGGCCGGTCTGAGCTGCCAATGCAGCGATGGAGGGATCCTTCTCTCGTGTTTCCATTAATCCAAGTTCTACAACAAAAATGGAGCCCAGATGAGGCCTTGTGGAAGCGTTTCCCTCCCTATTCTCCCCTCACATTTCCTGCCCTCAGTTTTTCTACCCTTTTCTCCCCTCACCTTTCCCTTTTCTCCCTCACATTCCTGCCTTTTTTCCCTCATGTTTCCTCCCTTTTCTCCCTCATGTTCCCACCATTTTCTCCCTCACCTCTTGGCCCAATGCAGGGCTCAATCCCCCACTCCCCCAATCCCTCCCCACCCGGGGGATCCTACAGGAACTCGTCTCTTCCCTATTCCTCTTTCTGAGCCGCTCTTGAATTTTTTCCCCTTGAAGAGCCCGTATAGCCACGGGTTTCCCTTTGGGGGCCCGGGGGACAAAAAGGGGGAGGGGAACCCGGGTGTGGAAGGAAAACCAGGCCACAATGGCCAGGTGAGGGTGTAGCCCTGCTAAAACAGTACCTTGGCCCCGCTGGGGGCCCCGTCATGATGTAAGAACGAGCCGGCATGATTCCAAAGGGGTTTTTTCATGGTTCCCTTTTCCCCTTCGTATGGTTTTTCCCCGCAGCTTTGAAGAGGGGGATGGACGCTCCCCCAGACACTCCTCTTCTGGTTAGGGGGGAGGAAAGGTGAGCTTCACACCAATGGTCCCCGCCCCCAGCCGGGGGGGCTGAAATGAGGTTTCCCCCCCTTTTCTCCTTAAATTTTCTTCCTTTTTCCTTCCCCGTTTCCATCCCTTTTCCCCTATGTTTCCCCCTTTTTCCCCCCCCAAATTTCCATTCTTTTTCCCCCTATGTTTACCCCTTTCCCCCCCAGTTTTCCTGCCTTTTTTTCCCCCATGTTCCCACCTTTTCCCCTCCCCTTTCCCACCATTTTTTCCCTCACGTTTCCCTCCCTGTTCCCCCCACGTTTCTCCCCCCTTTTTCCCCCCACATTTCTTCTTTTTTCTCCTTATTTTCCTTCCCCTTTTTTTCCCCCACCTTTCCCCCTTTTCTCCCCTTACCTTTTGCCCTTTTTTCCCCTCCGTTTCCCCCCCATTTTTCCCTTCAGTGTTTCCCCCTTTTTCCCCCCACATTTCCCCCCCTTTTTCTTCCCCCACCTTTTCCCGCCCCTTTTTTTCCCCCCAAATTCCCCCCTTTCCCCCCCCCGTTTTTGCCCTTTTTCCCTCAATTCCCCCCTATTTTTAGACCAGACTCAAGTCCAGGTCCCACAAAAGCCCGTGGGCTCAAGGCCCCGTTTTCCCTCCCCGGGAGCCAGAGAAGAGGGCCCGCTTTCCCGTGCTGTCCCCGGGCCCCTTGTG
>NW_026992680.1:0-39335 GCF_028769735.1 Zonotrichia leucophrys gambelii
CCAAAAATTCAGTAAAAATCCCACAAAATTCCCAAAAAATCCCACAAAATTCATAAATAATCCCAAAAAATTAACAAAAAAAAAAAATCCCACAAAATTCACAAAATTTCTCCCAAAAATTCGGGAAAAAAATCCCAAAAAATTCCCAAAAAATCCCCAGAAAATGCCCAAAAAATCCCCCAAAATTAACAAAATATTTAATAATTTTCCCCAAAAAATCCCCAAAAAGTTCCCCCCAAAAATTCCTAAAAAGTTTTTAAAAATCCCAAAAAATTCTCCAAAAAAAATCCCAAAAATTTATCGAAAAAATCCCCAAAATTCCCCAAAAAATCCCCAAAAAGTTCCCCCCAAAAATTCCTAAAAATTTTTTCAAAATCTCAAAAATTCTCCAAAAAATCCCAAAAAATTCTCCAAAAAAATCCCCAAAAATTCTCCAAAAAACCCCAAAAATTTTCTCCAAAAATCCCCAAAAATTTCCTAAAACAATCCCAAAAATTCTCAAAAAATTCCCCCAAAAATTCCGGTTAAATTAAAAAAAAACCCCAAATAAAACCCCAAAAACTCTCAAAAAATCCCCCAAAATTCGCCAAATATTCAAAAAAAAAGTAATAAAACAATTCCCAAAAAAATTCCATTAAAAACCCCCAAAATTCCCAAAAAAATCCTCCAAAAATTCAAAATATTCCCAAAATTCCTTAAAAAATCCTCAAAAAATTCAATATATTCCCCCCAAAATCCATCTAAAATCCCCATAAAATTCCCAAATTTTCCCCAAATTTTCCCCAAAATTCCCAAATTTCCCTGAAAATTTCCCAGAATTCCCAAATTTTCCCCAAATTTCAGGAATTTCTGGAATTTTCTCACCTCGGCCGCCCTCCGGAGCCGCCCCCGAGGGTCCCCCCGGGATTTGGAAACTTCCTGGGAACCCCAAAAACTTCGGCAAAAAACCGGAGCTGGAAAGGAAAATTCAAATTTTAAACAAAATTGGGAATTTTGGGGAAAATTTGGGAAAAATCATGAAAAAATTGGGGAAAATTTAGGGAAAAAATTGAATTTTTGGGGTTTTTTTTTCCATTTTTTTGTGATTTTTTTGGCGATTTTTGAAGATTTTTGATGAATTTTTATTGTGGATTTTTCTGGGGTTTTTTTTATTTTTTTGGGGATTTTTGGTGATTTTTAAAGAATTTTTCTAGAAATTTTCGGCGACTTTTGGAGAATTTTTTTAAGAATTTTTTTGGGATTTTTTGTGGGATTTTTTTAATTTTTTGAGGATTTTTGAGGGATTTTTTGGGTGATTTTTGAGGAATTTTTCTGGATTTTTTTGTGATTTTTTGGCGATTTTTGAAGAATTTTTATTGGGGATTTTTTGGGATTTTTTTGGGGGGTTTTTTCAATTTTTTGAGGGATTTTTTTTTGGTGATTTTTGAGGAACTTTTTTGGATTTTTTTGGTGATTTTTCTAAAATTTTTTTGGGATTTTTGGAGAATTTTTATTGGGAATTTTTTGGGATTTTTTTTGTTTTTTTTCAATTTTTTGAGGATTTTTGAGGATTTTTTGGGGAATTTTAAGGGATTTTTATTGGGAATTTTTCTGGATTTTTTGTGTGAGTTTTTGGCGATTTTTGAAGAATTTTTATTGGGGATTTTTTGGGATTTTTTTGGGATTTTTTCTTTTTTTTGAGGCATATTTTGGGAATTTTGAGGGATTTTTTTGGGAAATTTTTGGTGATTTTTGAGGAATTTTTCTAGAAATTTTTGGCGATTTTTTGGCGAATTTTAGAGAATTTTTTTGAGAATTTTTTTTGGTTCTTTTCAGTTTTTTGAGAAATTTTGAAGGATATTTTTTTAAATTTTTGGTGATTTTTTTGAGGAATTTTTCTGGATTTTTTTGCGATATTTTGGTGATTTTTGGAGAATTTTTATTGGGAATTTTTAGAGATTTTTGGGGGGTTTTTTCTTTTTTTTGAGGATTTTTGAGGCATTTTTTGGGAATTTTGAGGGATTTTTTGGGAAATTTTTGGAGATTTTTGAGGAATTTTTCTGGAATTTTTTGCTGATTTTTTGGCGATTTTTGGAGAATTTTATTGGGAATTTTTTGAGGATTTTTCGAATTTTTTGAGGATTTTTGAGGCTTTTTTTTTTTTAATTTTTAGGGAAATTTTGGGTGATTTTTTGCGATTTTTTGATGATTTTTTTGGGGGGAAAATGGCGATTTCGGGGCCGATTTTGGGTAAATTCGCGGCGATTTTGGAGCTTTTGGAGTCGATTTTGGATAATTTTGGGCCGCCGGATCCGAATTTTGGGGTCTCGATGCCGATTTTGGCCGATTTTTACCGATTTTGGCCGATTTCTACCGATTTTGGGGCATTTTTGTGTCTCCCCCCTTTCCCCCGTTACCCTCCGGCGGCTCCATTGGCACTTCCGCTCCCGGCACTTCCTACTTCCGGTGTTCCCATGGCAACGCCGGAAGCCGCTCTGGCCACTTCCGCCTCGATGGTTACAGCGGAGCCGCTCTGGCCCCGAGTCCTCCAGGACTCGATGGTAACGCCGCAAAATGCCCCAAAAACCCCAAAATTCACCCCAAAAACCCCAAATTTCACCCCGAACCTCCAAATTCTTTCTAATCCAACCCAAAGTTCTCCAAATCTCAAATTTCTCGCCCGAATTTTGGGGATTTTTGGGATTTTTGAGGTCCTCCAAGGCCCAAATTCCTTTTTAAAGTGACCCCCCAACCCCAAATTTCTGAATTTCACCCCAAAAATTCTCGGATTGCCCCAAATTTACCTCAAATCCCAAAATTTTCGCCCAAATCTCCCTGAATCGCCCCAAAGTGACCCCAAGACCACTCCAAGTGACCCCTGAGTGACCCCCAAAATGACCCTGAGTGACCCCTGACCCCCAAAGTGACCCCAAATTTTCCCAGAGTGACCCCAAGTGACCCCTGATTGACCCCAAGCCCCCCAAATGACCTCAAGTGACCCCAAATGACTCCTGAGTGACCCTTAGTGACCTCAAGTGACCCCGAATGACCCCTGAGTGACCCCAGGACCCTCAAAATGGCGCCAGGACTCCCAAATGACCCCAAAATGACCCCTGAGTGACCCCAGAGTGACCCAAGTGACCCCTGAGTAACCAATGAGTGACCCCAAGTGACCCCTGAGTGACCCCAACACCCCCAAGTGACCCCAGAGTGACCCCAAAATGGCCTCCAGTTGACCTTAAGTGACCTCGAGTGACCCCTGAATGACCCCAAGTGACCCCAACCCCTCCCAATGACCCCCAAATGACCCCAGAGTGACCCTGAGTGACCCCAACCCCCCAAAGTGACCTTAAAATGACCCCGAGTGACCCGAGGACCCCCAAAATTACCCCAAATTGACCTTAAGTGACCCCTGAGTGACCCCTGAGTGACCCCAAGACCCCAAAATGGCCCCAAATTGACCTTAAGTGACCCCGAGTGACCCCTGGATGACCTAACGTGACCCCAACCCCTCCCAATGACCCCAAAATGACCCCAAGTGACCCCTGAATGACCCCAAGTGACCCCGGCCCGGCCCCTCCCCCACAGACTCCATTGGTCTCCATGGCAACGGCTCCGAACGATTTTATTGGCTGGGAAAGGGGGAAAGGGGGCGGGGCCAGAGACAGAGGTCAAAGGTCAAGGATGGAAAGGGGAGGGGTCAAAGGGGGGAGGGGCGAAGTGGACATTGAGTGACCACTGAGTGACCACAGAGTGACCACAGAGTGACCAATGAGTGACCACTGAGTGACCACTGAGTGACCAGAGGTGGCCAAAATGACCAACGGTCACTTTAGAGTGACCACTAAGTGACCAATGGTGGCATTGCAGTGACCATGAGTGACCAGAACTGGTCAAGAGTGACCATGAGTAACCAATGGTCAGTTTTGGAGTGACCGTGAATGGTCAAGAGTGACCAATGGTCACTTTAGAGTGACCAGGAGTGACCAGCGATGACCTTAGAGTGGCCAGTGGTCATTTAGAGTGACCAGGAGTGACCAATGGTCACTCTGAGATGGTCAGCGGTCACTTTGGAGTGACCAGGAGTGACCAGTGGTGGCCTTTGAGTGACCACTGGTCATTTTACAGTGACCAGGAGTGACCAGGAGTGACCAGTGGTCACTCTGAGATGGTCAGTGGTCACTTTGGGGTGGCCAGGAGTGGTCAGTGGTCACTTTGGGGTGGTCAAGGTGGCTGGAAGTGACCATTGGTCACTTTGGGGTGACCTTAGAGTAACCATTGGTCATTTAGAGTGACCAGGAGTGACCATTGGTCATTTTGGGGTGGTCAGGAACAACTATTGGTCACTTTAGACTGACCAGGAGTGTCCAGTGGTCACTCTGAGATGGTCAGTGGTCACTTTGAAGTGACCAGAAGTGACCTATGGTCACTTTGGAATGAGCAAGAATGACCAATGGTCACTCTGAGGTCGTCAGTGACGGTCAGTGGTCACTCTGGGTGGTCAGTGGTCACTTTGGGGTGGTCAGGGATGGCCTGGGATGGTCAGCGGTCACTTTGGAGTGACCATGAATGACCAGTGGTCACTCTGACATGGTCAGTGGTCACTCTGGGGTGACCTTAGAGTGACCATTGGTCATTTAGACTGACCAAGAGTGACCAGTGGTCACTCTGGGGTGACCAGTGGTCACTTCGAGGTGGTCACTGATGGTCAGTGGTGGTCAGTGGTCACTCTGGGCACTCAGTGGTCACTCTGGGGTGCTCAAGATGACCACAAGTGACCACTGGTCACTCTAGAGTGGTCAGTGGTCACTTTGGGGTGGACAAAGGGGGTCAAGGGTGGCCTTGAGGTGGCCGCAGAGTGACCAAGAGTGACCACAGGTGGTCAGTGATGGACACAGAGTGACCACAGACGGTCATTGGTCACTTTGGAGTGACCACAGGCGGTCAGTGATGGACACAGAGTGACCACAGGTGGTCATTGGTCACTTTGGAGTGACCACAGGCGGTCATTGGTGGACACAGAGTGACCACAGGCGGTCATTGGTCACTTTGGAGTGACCACAGGTGGTCAGTGATGGACAGAATGACCACAGGTGGTCATTGGTCACTTTGGAGTGACCACAGGCGATCATTGGTGGACACAGAGTGACCACAGGTGGTCATTGGTCACTTTGGAGTGACCACAGGTGGTCATTGGTCAGCAAGAGATGACCAGGAGTGACCACGGCGTGGCCAGAGGTGGTCAGTGGTCATCAAGAGTGGTCATCTGTGGTCATTGGTCACCAGGGATGGACAATGGGTGACCATGGATGGTCATTGGTGGCCGTGGTCACCAAAAGATGGACATTGGGTGACCATCAGTGGTCATCAATCACCAAATTATGGACACTGGATGACCACGGGTGGTCATCGCTGGTCAGTGGTCACCAAGGATGGACATTGGTGACCATGAGTGGTCATTGGTGGCCGTGGTCACCAAGAATGACCATAAATGACCACAGATGACCACTGGGCACCATGAATGACCATTGTCCTTGAGGTGGGTCACCAAGAACGGACATTGGCTGACCATGGATGGTCATTGGTGGCCGTGGTCACCAAGAATGACCATAAATGGTCATAAACCACCAAATTATGGACACTGGATGACCACGGGTGGTCATTGGTGGTCATTGGTCACCAAGGATGGACATTGGATGACCATGGGTGGTCACAGATCACCAAGAGATGGACATTGGATGACCATGGATGGTCATTGGTGGTCATTGGTCACCAAAGATAGACATTGGTGACCATGGATGGTTACAGGCCACCGAAGGATGGACACTGGGTGACCATCAATGGTCATTGGCCACCAAATTATGAACATTGGATGACCATGGATGGTCATAGCACACCAAAGGATGGACACTGGATGACCATGGATGGTCATTGGTGGCCATGGTCACCAAGAATAACCATAAATGGCCACAGATAACCATAAATGACCACAAATGACCAGTGGCCACCAGGAATGACCATTACCCTTGTGGTGGGTCACCAAGGGATGAACATCGGATGACCATAAATGGTCATCAATCACCAAGGGATGAACATTGGATGACCACGGATGGTCACTGGTGGCCACGCCCACCCCAGACGGCGCCATCTCAGCTGATGTAGACGCGGTGGAAATTGTGGTCAACAAGGATAAACAATGAGTGACCATGGGTGGTTATTGTCACCAAGGATGGACATTGGATGACCATGAATGGTCATTGGTAGCCAGACCCAACAGGGATGGACACTGGATGACCATGGGTGGTCACTGGCCATAAAGGATGGACACTGGATGACCATGGATGGTCATTGGTGGTCATTGGTCACCAAAACATGGACATTGGATGACCATGGATGGTCACAGGTCACCAAGAGATGAACACTGGTGACCATGGATGGTCATTGGTGGCCGTAATCACCAAAAGATGGACACTGGATGACCATGGATGGTCACAGGTCACCAAGAGATGGACGTTGGTGACCATGGGTGGTCATTGGTGGTCACGGTCACCAAAGATAAACATTAGTGACCATGGGTGGTCATTGGCCACCAAGGATGGACATTGGATGACCATGAATGGTCACAGATCACTAAAGATGGAAACTGGATGACCATGGGTGGTCATTGCCCACCAGGGATGGACACTGGATGACCACGAGTGGTCATTGGTGGTCATTGGTCACCAAGGATGACCATAAATGGTCATAAACCACCAAATTATGGACACTGGGTGACCACGCGTGGTCATTGGCGGTCATTGGTCACCAAGGCTGGACATTGGATGACCACAAGTGGTCACAGATCACCAAGAGATGGACACTGCATGACCACGGATGGTCATTGGTGGCTGTAATCACCAAAAGATGGACATTGGATGACCATAACTGGTTGTAGATCACCAAATTATGGACACTGGATGACCACGGATGGTCACTGATGACCACGCCCGCCCCAGAGGCCGCCGTCTCAGCTGATGTAGACGCGGTGGAAGTCGTGGGCGCCGAAGGCCGCGTTGCATTTCGGGCACTTCCTCTGGCGCGTGTCGTAGCGGCTCTTGACGCACTCGAAGCAGAAGACGTGGAAGCACTTGGTCAGCACCGCGTCCTTCTTGCGCGCGTTGCAGCACGGACACGTCAGCCGCGCCTGCCCGGGGGGACACGCGGTCAGTGTTGGTCATCAATGGTCATTGATGGTCATCAATGGTCAACCAAGGTCATTGAAGGTCATCAATGGTCATCAATGGTCATCAATGGTCATTGAAGGTCATCAACAGTAAACCAAGATCACTAATGGTTATCAATAGTCAACCATGGTCATTGAAGGTCATCAATGGTCAGCCGCGCCTGGCCGGGGGGGACACGCGGTCATTGTTGGTCATCAGTGGTCATTGATGGTCACCAATGGTCAACCATAGTCATTGAAGGTCATTATTGGTCATCAATGGTCAACCACAGCCATTAACGGTCATTGAAGGTCATCAATGGTCAACCAAGATCATCAATGGTCATCAGTGGTCAACCAAGGTCATCAATGGTCATTGAAGGTCATCAATGGTCATCAATGGTCAACCATGGTCATTAATTATCATCAATGGTCATCAATGGTCATTAGCTGTCAACCACGGTCATTGATGGTCAACTAAAATCAATGAAGGTCATCAATGGTCAACCAAGGTCATTGAAGGTCATCAATGGTCAACCAAGGTCATTAATGGTCATCAATGGTCAGCCGGGCCTGGCCGGAGGGGACACGCGGTCAGCGGAGTGACCAACTACAGGCTGAGGGTCAGCCCAGGGCGTCAGGGCTCATTAGAAGTCGTTAGGAGTCATCAATGGTCATTATTGATCACCAATGGTCAATCAAAGTCATGGAAAATCATTAATGGTCATTAGTGGTCAACCAAAATCATCAATGGTCAACCAAGACCGCTAAAGGTCATCAATGGTCATTAGCAGTCAACCAAGATGATTAAAAGCCATCAATGGTCATGAAAGATCAACCAAAGTCATTAATAGCTATTAACTGTCAACCAAAAACATTAATGGTCATCAATGGTCAACCATAGTCATTGAAGGTCATCAATGGTCAACCATGGTCATTAATGGTCGTTAGCGGTCAACCAAGGCCTTAAATGGTCATCAACGGTTAGCCAAGGTCATTGAAAGTCATCAGTGGTCAACCACGGTCATTAATGGTCATTATTGGTCATCAATGGTCAACCAAGGTCATTGAAGGTCATCAATGGTCAACCAAGGCCATTGAAGTTCCAGAAGCTCCACCCAAGGTTCCTCAAGGTCCCAGGGGGTTCTGGAAGGTTCCAGAAGCTCCCAGAAGGTCCCGGAAGGTTCTGGAAGGTTCCAGAAGCTCCCAGAAGGTCCTGGAAGGTTCCGGAAGCTCCCAGAAGGTCCCGGAAGGTTCCGGAAGCCTCACCCGGTACTCCTTGATCTCCTCCTGCAGGATCTGGTCGGCGTCGGCGTAAACCTCGACCTTGCGCTGCTTCTCCAGCTTCCGGCGCAGCCGCGACAGCTCCTCCTGTAACGGGGGGAAATTCACCAAAATTCACCAAAAACACCCCAAAAATATCCAAAAAAATTCACCAAAAACTCCCAAAAATGGTCCCAAAAATATCCCAAAATATTCCTCAAAAATTCCCCAAAATGCTCCCAAAAATATCCCAAAAAATTCCTCAAAAATTCCCCAAAATGGTCCCAAAAATATCCCAAAAAATTCCTCAAAAATTCCCAAAAACGGTCCCAAAAATATCCCAAAAAATTCACCAAAAATTCACCAAAAATGGTCCCAAAAATATCCCAAAAAATTCCCAAAAATGGTCCCAAAAATATCCCAAGAAATTTCTCAAAAATTCCCAAAAGCATCTCCAAGAAAATTCCCAAAAGCATCTCCAAGAAAATTCCCAAAATTCCCAAAAAATCCCCTCAAAAACTCAAAATTTCCACCGAACGTCACAAAAATATTTCCAAACATCTTCCCACAACTGCCCCAGAAATACCTCAAAAATTAAGAAAAATTCCCCAAAAATCCCACTTAAAAAACCCCAAAATTTCCTAAAAAAATTCCCTCAAAATTAACTTAAAAAAACCCCAAAATCACCAAAAAAATCCTAAAAATCCCAAAAAAACCCTCAAAATTTCTCACAAAATTCCCAAAAAATTAAAAAGACACAAAATTTCCAAAATTCCCCAAAAATCCCACTTAAAAATCCCCCAAAAAATCCCAATAATTCCCTTTAAAAACCCCCAAAATTCACTTAAAAAACCCCAAAAATCACCTAAAAAACCCTAAAAATCCCCAAAAAAACCTCAAAAAATTCCCAAAAAATTTTAAAAAATAAAACCCACAAAATTTCCAAAATTCCCCAAAAATTCCACTTAAAAATCCCAAAAATTTCCTAAAAAACACCCTCAAAATCAACTTTAAAAAAACCCAAAAATCACCAAAAAACCCCTAAAAATCCCAAAAAAACCCTCAAAAAATTCCCTAAAAATTCCCAAAAAATTTAACAAAAAAACCCACAAAATTCCCCAAATTTCCCCAAAATTTTGGGAATTTTTCTCCCACCTGGGCTCTCTTGAGGCTCAGCGACTCCTTGTCCTTGGCCGCCCGGTTCTCGGCCGCGCACACCTGGAGCTCGCGGAGCCGCGCCTGCACGTGCTCGCCCTGCGCGCGCAGGTCCTCCGCCAGCTGGGCCGCCTCCACCGCCTGGAATACACCGGGGTTACACCTGGGATACACCTGGGTTACACCTGGGTTACCTGAGATACACCTGGGTTACACCTGGGTTACATCTGGGATACACCTGGGATACACCTGGGTTACACCTGGGATACACCTGGGTACACCTGGGATACACCTGGGTTACACCTGGGATATACCTGGGATACACCGGGGCACACCTGGGATACACCTGAGATACACCTGAGTTACACCTGGGTACACCTGGAATACACCTGGGATACACCTGGGTTACACCTGGGTACACCTGGGTTACATGAGATACACCTGGGATATACCTTGGTTACACCTGGGCACACCTGGAGCTCCCGGTGCTCGCCCTGCGCCCGCAGGTCCTCCGCCAGCTGGGCCGCCTCCACCGCCTGGAATACACTGGGGTTACACCTGAGATACACCTGGGCACCCTTAGATACACCTGGGTTACACCTGGGATACACCTGGGTTACACCTGGGATACACCTGAGTAACCTGGGGCACACCTGGGATACACCTGGGTTACACCTGGGTTACACCTGGGCACACCTGGGCACAATCTGGATACACCTGAGTTACCTGGGATACACCTGGGTTACACCTGGGATACACCTGAGTAACCTGAGATACACCTGGACCCACCTTAGTTATCTGGGATACATCTAAGATCCATTTAGATACACCTGAGATACACCTGGACACACGCGGATACACCTGGGATACACCTGTGGTACCTGGGATACACCTGGGTTACACCCAGATACACCTGGGCACTATCTGGATACACCTGAGGTACCTGAGATACACCTGGGTTACCTCTGGGTTACACCTGAGATACACCTGAGCACACCTGGGCACACCTGGGCACTATCTGGATACACCTGAGTTACCTGGAATACACCTGAGATACACCTGAGTACCTGAAATACACCTGGGTTACACCTGGGATACACGTGAGTTACCTGAAATACGCCTGAGTACACCTGAGTAACCTCAGTTACACCTGGGATACACCTGGGATACACCTAAGATACACCTGGGCACTATCTGGATACACCTGAGTTACCTCAGATACACCTGAGATACACCTGAGGTACCTAAAATGCACCTGGGGTACCTGAGGTACACCTGAGATACACCTGAGTTACCTGATATGCACCTGGGATACACCTGGGCACACCTGGGTTACACTTGGGCACACCTGAGTAACCTGGGATACACCTGGGCACACCTGTGTCACACCTGGGCACACCTGGGGACACCTGAAACCCACCTGGGACCCACCCAGACACACCTGAACACACCTGGGCACACCTGGGACACATCTGGGGCTACCTAAGACACACCTGTGACACACCTGGGGACACCTGAACACCCTGTGTCACACCTGAACACACCTGGGCACACCTGGGCACACCTGGACACACCTGGGGCACACCTGTGTCACACCTGTCCCCCCTCACCTTCCTCTTGTGCAGCTCCAGTGCCTGCGAGCGCAGGCTCAGCTCACCTGGGACACACCTGTGACACACCTGGGCACACCTGAATACACCTGGGCACCTCTGGGGACACCTGGGACACCGGAGACCCACCTGAGAGCCACCCAGACACACCTGGGCACACCTGGGCACACCTGGGACACATCTGGGGGTACCTAGGACGTACCTGTGCCACACCTGGGCACACCTGGGACACACCTGGGCACACTTGAGCACACCTGGGGGCACCTGTGACACACCTGTGGCACACCTGTGGCACACCTGTACACACCTGAACACACCTGGGCACACCTGGGGCTACCTAAGACACACCTGTGACACACCTGGGGACACCTGTGTCACACCTGGGATACACCTGAACCCACCTCAGACACACCTGGGCACACCCAAACACACCTGAGACCCACTCTGTCCCACCTGAGACCCACCCAGACACACCTGGGGCTACCTAAGACACACCTGTGTCACACCTGGGCACACCTGTGTCACACCTGGGCACACCTGCCCCCCCCTCACCTTCCTCTTGTGCAGCTCCAGGGCCTGCGAGCGCAGGCTCAGCTCACCTGTGTCACACCTGTGCCACACCTGAGCACACCTGGGCACCTCTGGGGACACCTGGGACACCTGAAACCCACCTGAGAGCCACCCAGACACACCTGGGCACACCTGGGCCACATCTGGGGGTACCTGTGACACACCTGTGTCACACCTGAGCACACCTGGGGACACCTGCGGCACACCTGAGCACACCTGTGTCACACCTGGGCACACCTGTCCCCACCCGTCCCCCCTCACCTTCCTCTTGTGCAGCTCGAGGGCCTGCGAGCGCAGGCTCAGCTCAGCTGGGACACACCTGGGGACACACCTGAACACACCTGGGGACTCACCTGTGTCACACCTAAACACACCTGGGGACACCTGAGCACCTCTGGGGACACCTGGGACACAACTAGGCACACCTGGGGACACCTGGGGACACACCTGGGCACACCCAGACACACCTGAACACACCTGTGACACACCTGGGCACACCTGGGGGCACCTGTGACACATCTGGGGCTACCTAAGACATACCTGTGACACACCTGGGGACACCTGGGCACACCTGGGACCCACCCAGACACACCTGTGACACACCTGTGCACACCTGGGGACACCTAGGACACCTGAAACCCACCTGAGACCCACCCAGACACACCTGGGCACACCTGGGGACACTTGGGACACACCTGGGACACACCTGGGGGCACCTGTGACACACCTGGGGCTACCTAAGACACACCTGTGACACACCTGGGCACACCTGAACACACCTGAACGCACCTGGGCACACCTGTGGCACACCTGGGCACACCTGGGGACACCTGAAACCCACCTGGGACCCACCCAAACACACCTGTGTCACACCTGAACACACCTGGGCACACCTGGGACACACCTGGGTTACATTGGGTGACATTTGGGCACACCTGGGACACACCTGGGCACACCTGGGGGTACCTGGGACACATCTGGGGGTACCTGTGTCACACCTGTGTCACACCTGAGCTCACCTTCCTCTTGTGCAGCTCGAGGGCCTGCGAGCGCAGGCTCAGCTCCTTCTCCACCGCGCCCAGGGCGCTCTGCAGGCCCCGCTCCTTCTCCTCCAGCTTCTGCACCACCTGCAGCTGCGCCTCCACCTGCGGGAAACGGTAATTAATCGCTAATTAATTAATAATCAGCGAAATCGGGGCGGTAATAGGCGAAAAAACGGCGTTTCTAGGTGAAATTAAGGAATTATTAGCCAATTATTAGAGCTAATGAGGGTCTGATCCTTCTCTTCCAGCTTCTGCACCACCTGCAGCTGCGCCTCCACCTGCGGGAGCCATTAATTAATCACTAATTAATTAATAATCAGCGAAATCGGGGTGGTAATAGGCGAAAAAACGGCGTTTCTAGGTGAAATTAAGGAATTATTAGCCAATTATTAGAGCTAATGAGGATCTGATTGGTCTTTTTGGGTCCTGCTCCACCTGCAGCTGCGCCTCCCCCTGCCAAAACCGCCAATTAATCACTAATTAATTAATAATTAGCCAAATTGAAGTGGTAATAGGCAAAAAAACCCGACATTTCTAGCCAATATTAGGGGATTATTAGCCAATTATTAGCGCAAAATTAAGCAATTATTAGCCTATTATTAGCACTAATGAGGGCCTGATTGGTCTTTTTGGGTCCTGCTCCACCTGCAAGAGCCATTAATTAATTAGTAATTAATCCCTAATTAATGAAATCCAGCCATTAGTAGCTGAAATAACGACCATTCTAGCCACAATTAAATAACTAATAATTAATAATTAATAATTAATGAGCTTCTCAGGGCTCACCTTTGCCTTGAGGGCCAGCACCTGCTCAGCCAGCTGATAAATGGGTATTAAATCACTAATAAACTCTATTAATAACTAATAAGCAGCTATTAATGGCTAACAGAATCTAATTAATATTAATTAATCAATAACTAATGACTTTTTCGGGGCCTCACCTGTGCCTTGAGGGCCAGCACCTGCTCGGCCAGCTGATAAATAGGTATTAAATCACTAATAAACTCTATTAATAACTAATAAATAGCTATTAACGGCTAACAGAACCTAATTAATATTAATTAATTAATAATTAATGACTTTCTCGGGGCCTCACCTGTGCCTTGAGGGCCAGCACCTGCTCGGCCAGCTGATAAATAGGTATTAAATCACCAATAAACTCTATTAATAACTAATAAGTATTTATTAACAGCTAATAGAATCTAATTAATATTAATTAATTATTAATTAATGACTTTTTTGGGGCCTCACCTGTGCCTTGAGGGCCAGCACCTGCTCGGCCAGCTCGTCCTTCTCCTCGCGCAGCAGTTTGTGGATCTGGTTGGCCTTGATGCGCTCCGACATCAGCTTGAAGTTGGCGTCGTCCTTCTCGCGCAGCTGCTGCAGCAGCCGCAGGTTCTGCTCCTGCATGTCCTCGAAGGCCTGGCCCGTCACGTCCATCTCCGACAGCAGCGCCTCCTCCTCCTGCCACAACCGCAACATGGCCGCCGTCAGCGGAAGGGATAACCCAGAGAGACAAGATGGCCGCCATGAAATCATATAATAACCCAAAGATACAAGATGGCCGCCATGAAATCATATAATAACCCAAAGAAACAAGATGGCTGCCACGAGGTGATGCAATAACCCAGAGACACAAGATGGCCGCCATGAGGTGATGCAATAACCCAGAGAGACAAGATGGCTGCCATGAAATGATGATATAACCCATAGAGACAAGATGGCCGCTGTCAGCAGATGGAATAACCCAGAAAAACAAGATGGCCGCTGTAAGCAGATGGAGTGACCCAGAGAGACAAGATGGCTGCCATGAGATGATGCAATAACCCAGAGAGACAAGATGGCCGACATGAGAACATATAACCCAAAGAGACAAGATGGCCACCATGAGATGATGCAATAACCCAGAGAGACAAGATGGCCGCCATGAGGTGATGCAATAACCCAGAGAGACAAGATGGCCGCCATCAGCAGATGGAATGACCCAGAGAGACAAGATGGCCGCCATGAGGTGATGCAATAACCCAGAGAGACAAGATGGCCACCATGAGGTGATGCAATAACCCAGAGAGACAAGATGGCCGCCGTCAGCAGAAGGAATAACCCAAAGAGACAAGATGGCCGCCATCAGTAGATAGAATGACCCAAAGAGACAAGATGGCTGCCATCAGCAGATAGAATAACCCAGAGAGACAAGATGGCCGCCATCAACGGATGGAATAACCCAGAGAGACAAGATGGCCGCCATGAAATCATATAATAACCCAAAGAGACAAGATGGCTGCCATCAGTAGACAGAATAACCCAGAGAGACAAGATGGCCGCCATGAGGTGATACAATAACCCAGAGAAACAAGATGGCTGCCATGAGGTGATGCAATAACCCAGAGAGACAAGATGGCCGCCGTCGGCGGATGGAGTGACCCAGAGAGACAAGATGGCTGCCATCAGTAGATAGAATGACCCAGAGAGACAAGATGGCCGACACGAGGACATATAACCAAAAGAGACAAGATGGCCACCATGAGGTGATGCAATAACCCATAGAGACAAGATGGCCGCCATCAGTAGATAGAATGACCCAAAGAGACAAGATGGCCGACATGAGGTGATACAATAACCCCCAGAGACAAGATGCCCGACATCAGAACATATAACCCAGAGAGACAAGATGGCCACCGTCAGCAGACAGAATAACCCAGAGAGACAAGATGGCCGCCATGAGGTGATGCAATAACCCAGAGAAACAAGATGGCTGCCATGAGGTGATGCAATAGCCCAGAGAGACAAGATGGCCACCATGAGGTGATACAATAACCCAGAGAGACAAGATGGCCGCCGTAAGCAGATGGAATGACCCAGAGAGACAAGATGGCCGCCATGACGTGATGCAATAACCCAAAGAGACAAGATGGCCGACATGAGGTGATACAACAACCCCCAGAGACAAGATGGCCGCCGTTAGCAGATGGAGTGACCCAGAGAGACAAGATGGCCACCATGAGGTGATGCAATAACCCAGAGAGACAAGATGGCCGCCATGAGGTGATGCAATAACCCAGAGAGACAAGATGGCTGCCATGAGGTGATGGAACAACCCAGGGAGACAAGATGGCCGCCACAAACAGAGGTAATAACCCAGAGACAAGATGGCCGCCATAAAGTGATGCAATAACCCATAGAGACAAAATGGCTGCCACGTGGTGAGGCAATAACCCATAGAGACAAGATGGCTGCCGTCGGCAGGTGGAATAACCCAGAGAGACAAGATGGCTGCCACTGTAAGCAGATGGAGTGACCCAGATAGACAAGATGGCCGCCGTCAGCAGATGGAATGACCCAGAGAGACAAGATGGCCGCCGTCGGTGGATGGAGTGACCCAGAGAGACAAGATGGCCGCCATCAGTAGATAGAATAACCCAGAGAGACAAGATGGCCGCCATGAGGTGATGCAATAACCCAGAGAGACAAGATGGCCGCCATGAGGTGATGCAATAACCCAGAGAGACAAGATGGCCGCCACCAGCCAATGGGAGAAGTTGGCCGCCACCACTAGGCGTGGGTTATTACATCACCTCGTGGCGGCCATCTTGTCGTATTTCAGAACGTCGGCCATCTTGTCTCTGTGGGTTATCGTATCCCAGGTGTTCCCAAGTAACCCCAAATCCCCATTTTTCACCCCAAAATCCCCATTTTTCACCCAAATTTCACGGGGTTTTTTGTGTCCATCCCCTCCCAGCCGTGCCCAGGTGTGCCCAGATGTGCCCAGCTGTGCCCAGATAACCCAAAATTCCCATTTTTCACCCCAAAATCCCTATTTTTTCACCCCAAATCCCCATTTTTCACCCTAAAATCCCCATTTTTCACCCAATTTTCACGGGGTTTTTTTTGTCCATCCCCTCCCAGCCGTGCCCAGGTGTGCCAAGATAACCCAAAATTTACATTTTTCACCCCAAAATCCCTATTTTTTCATCAAAAGCCCCTATTTTTCACCCCAAAATCCCCATTTTTCACCCAAATTTCATGGGGTTTTTTGTGTCCATCCCCTCCCAGCCGTGCCCAGGTTGTGCCCCCAGCTGTGCCATAAAATCCCAATTTTCATCAATTTTTCCCCAATTTTTTCCCATTTTTTTTTTCTCATTTTATCCCTCCCAGGTGTGCCCAGATAACCCCAAAACCTCATTTTCCACCCCAAAATCCTCATTTTTTACCCAAATTTCACGGAGTTTTTTGTGTCCATCCCCTCCCAGCCGTGCCCAGGCGTGCCCAACTGTGCCCAGGTTACCCCAAAATTCCCATTTTTCACCCTAAAATCCCCATTTTTTCATCCAAAATTTCCATTTTTCACCCCAAAATCCTCATTTTTCACCCAAATTTCACGGGGTTTTTTTTGTCCATCCCCTCCCAGCCGTGCCCAGGTGTGCCCAGCTGTGCCCCCCAGCTGTGCCCAAAATCCCAATTTTCACCCATTTTTCCCCAATTTTTCCCCTTTTTTTTCTCATTTTATCCCTCCCAGGTGTGCCCAGGTAACCCTAAAATCCCCATTTTCCACCCCAAAATCCCCATTTTCCACCCAAATTTCACGGGGTTTTTTGTGTCCATCCCCTCCCAGCCGTGCCCAGCTGTGCCCAGCTGTGCCCAGATAACCCAAAATTCCCATTTTTAACCCCAAAATCCCCATTTTCCACCCCAAAATCCTCATTTTCCACCCAAATTTCACGGGGTTTTTTGCATTTATCCCCTCCCAGCCGTGCCCAGCTGTGCCCAGGTGTGCCCAGGTGTGCCCAGGTGTGCCCCCAGGTGTGCCCTCACCTGCTTGGTGGCCGCCAGCCTCCTCTGCAGGTGCTCGATCTGCTCCTCGCTCATCCTCAGCCTCCTCAGCGCCTCCTCGTCCGCCAACTTCTTGGACTCGCGGCGCTCGCGCTCCTCCAGCTCCCGCCAGCGGCACCGCAGCTCCTCCAGCTCGTTAATTAATCATTAATTAATCATTAATTAATAATTAATTAATAATTTATTAATAATTTCATTGTCATTGTTCAGTTATTAACCCATAGGAAGGAATGGAAAATTTTGGATTTGCGGCGCTCCCGCTCCTCCAGCTCCCGCCAGCGGCACCGCAGCTCCTCCAGCTCGTTAATTAATCAATAATTAATCGTTAATTAATAATTTATTAATAATTTATTAGTCATTGTTCAATTATTAGCCCATAGGAATGAATGGAAAATCTTGGACTCGCAGTGCTCGCGCTCCTCCACCTCATTAATTAATGGGTAATTACTTGGTAATTAATAAACTGTTAATAATTTATTAGCCATTGTTCAGTTATTAGCCCATAAGAATGAATGGAAGACTTGTTATTATTTATTAATCATTGTTCAATTATTAACCCATGGAAACGAATGGAAGAGTTTGGGCTCGCGGCGCTCGCACTCCTCCAGCTCGTTAATTAATTGGTAGTTAATCGATAATTAATAATTTATTATTTATTTATTAGTCATTGTTCAATTATTAGCCCATAGGAATAAATGGAAGATTTTGGACTCGCGGCGCTCGCGCTCCTCCAGCGAAACCACATCTATTCCAGCTCGTTAATTAATCATTAATTAATAGCTTATCATTTATTTATTAGTCATTGTTTAGCTATTAGCCCATAGGAATGAATGGAAGACTTATTATTATTTATTAGCCATTGTTCAATTATTAACCCATAGGAATGAATGGATGATTTCAGACTTGCGGCACTTGCGCTCATCCAGCAAAACCACATCTATTCCAGCTCATTAATCAATCATTAATTAACTGTTAATTAATAGCTTATTATTTATTTATTAGTCATTGTTCAGTTACTAGCCCATAGGAATGAATGGAAGATTTATTACTAATTCATTAATCATTGTTCAATTATTAGCCCATAGGAATGAATGGGAGATCCTGGACTCCTCCAGTTCCTGCCAGCAGCACCACAGCTCTTTCAGCTCACTAATTAATAACTAATAATCATTAATTAATCATTATTTATCATTAGTTGGTAATTTATTAATTGTTATTAATACATTAATAATTTATTAGTCATTGTTCAATTATTAGCCAATAGAAATGAATGGAAGATCTTGAACTCGCGGCGCTCCCGCTCCTCCAGCTCGTTAATTAATCACTAATTAGTGGTTAATTAGGTATTAATAACCATTAATTAACCAATATTTTGTCAGCATTTCGTTAATTAACCCATAAGAACAGAATGACAGGTCTTGGACTGTGGTACTGCAGCTCCTCCAGCTCATTATTTATTAATTATTAATTAATTAGTTATTAATTATTCAATAATTAACCAGTTAATAATCATTTCATTAAGTAACCCATAGGAATGAATGGGAGTTCTTGGATTCAATCCCATTTTTTTGCTTAATTACCACCAATTAACATCAAGAGACTCCTACGTTCTTTTTTTCCCTAATTAGCATCAATTAACACCTAATTACACACATCTAGGCTCATTTTTTTGCTTAATTAGCATTAATTAGCATAGAAGTAACGAAATTTCACTCCTCTTTTCACCTTACCCAACTTCAATTAACGAATAACATCTCATTAACCACTTATTAAGACGTGTGATTCCACAAACCAGACCCGCGGTGTTAATGACCCGCTAATTGGCATTAATTAATTAATTAGCGCTAATTACCTCGGCCTTGCTCTTCCTCTCGGCCGCCATCAGCGTCACCTTGTCCCGCTGCTCCTTGGGCGCCGATTTGTACATGTCCAGCAGCAGCTTCATCTCCTTCTGGTTCTCCTGTGCCTTCCTGAAATTTGCATCTCATTTGCATCTCATTTGCATCATCAGAAAGGCCACGCCCCTTTCATTTGGCTCCGCCCTTTAAATTTCCAAATTTCGTTCCAAACACCACAAAATTGTCCCTAAAGGACCCCAAAAATCGACCTGAAATTTAATTTCTTGCCTTCCCCTTTTCCTTTAAGTGCTCATTTGCATCTCATTAGCATAACCAGAAACACCACGCCCCTTTTATTTGGCTCCGCCCTTTAAATTTCGTTCCAAACACCCCAAAATTGGCCCTAAAGAACCCCAAAAATCGACCTGAAATTTAATTTCTTGCCTTCCCCCTTTTCCTTTTAGTGCTCATTTGCATCTCATTTGCATAACCAGAAATGCCACGCCCCCTTTATTTGGCTCCACCCTTTAATTTTTCTTCCAAACATCCCAAAATTGGCCCTAAAAAATCCCAAAAATCGACCCCAAATTTAATTTCCTTCTGGTTTTATTGTGCTTTTCTGGATTAATTTGCATCTCATTTGCATAATGGGAACAGCCATGCCCCATTAATTTCTCTTCCAAACATCCCAAAATTGGCCCTAAAGGACCCCAAAAATCGACCCCAAATTTAATTTCCTTCTGCTTCTCCTGTGCCTTTCTGGGCTGATTTGCATCTCATTTGCATAATCAGAAAAGCCACGCCCCTTTTGTTTGGTTCTATCCTTTAAATTTTGTTTAAATCCCCCAAAATTAGACCTGAAAAATCGCAAAAAACCAACCCCAAATTTAATTTCCTGCGTCCCCTTTCCCTTTTGCTGCTCATTTGCATCTCATTTGCATAATCATAAAAGCCACGCCCCCTTTTTGGTTCTACCCCTTTAATTTTGTCCCAAAGCTCCCAAAAATTGTCCCTGAAAAATCAAAAAAATCGACCCCAATTTAATTTCCTGCTTGCCCCAAATCTTTCTGCCATCATTTGCATGTAATTTACATCTCATTTGCATAAACACCACGTTAACATTCCCAAAATTCCTCCGAACTCCCCAAAAATCCTTCCAAAAACTCCCAAAACCCCCAAAATTATTCCAAAGTTCCCCAAAATCTCCCAGCGACCCCCAACCAAGTCCCACCCCCTCATTAGCATCTCATTTGCATAATCACAAAATTAATACCCCTAAAACCTTTAAACCACCCCCAAAATCCCCCTAAAAACTCCCAAACCCCCCCAAAATCTTCCTAAAATCTCCCAAAATCCTCTCAGCTCCACCGCACAACGCCCCCTCCCCCCTCATTAGCATCTCATTTGCATAAACACAAAATTAATACCCTTAAAACCTTCGAACCTCCCCCATAACCCCCCCTAAACCCCCCAAAATCGCCCAAAAATGCCCCAAAATTTTCCCGGTTTTTTTCTCCCCTGCACCCTCCCAGCGCCCTTCATTAGCATCTCATTAGCATAGCCCCGCCCCCGCACTCACTTAAGCTCCGCCCTCAGCTGCTTCAGCACCTCCGAGTCTTTTTTCTTCCCCTCCTCAGGGCCCCCCTTGGGCCGGTCCCGCCCCTCCCCCCTGGCCCCGCCCCCAACCCCGCGTTCAGGGCGGGGCCTGGGAGGGGGCGGGGCCAATGGGCGTGGAGGGGGTGGGGCTTGAGGAGGCTGTGAAGGGGCGGGGCTTGGAGTGGGGGCGGGGCCAGGAGGCTCCTCCTCTTCCTCTTTGGGAGGGGGAGGGGCGGATTTGGGAGGGGGCGGGTCCTGGGAGGAGCTGGAGGAGGGGGCGGGGCCTGAAGAGGCCACGCCTTCTTTGTCATCCGGAGGGGGCGGGACTTGGGCGGTGGAAGGGGGCGGGGTTTCTTCAGTGGGAGGGGCGGTGCTTGAGGAGGGGGCGGGGCCTGAGGAGGAGGAGGAGGAGGGGGGAGGGGGTGGGGGCGGGGCAGGGGTGGGTGGGGGAGGGGCGCCGCTGGCTTGGAGGCGGAGCTGCAAGAGAAAAGGGGCGGAGTCAGAAAAATCGCCCATTTAAAATCGTCACGCCCATTTAAGCCAAAACCATTTAAGCCCCGCCCTCTGCCTTAAAGGGACCACGCCCATTTAAATTTATTCACCCTCTTAAAGGGACCAAGTCCATTTTTTAAAGGCCACACCCCTTTAGGCCACGCCTGCACGCTCTTAAAGGGACCACAGCGCATTTTTAAGTAGGGCACGCCTCCCTTAGAGCCACACCCACTCCAAGAGAAACCACACCCACTCTCAAAGAGACCACACCCTATTTTAAAAAGCCACACCCACTACAAAAAGCCACACCCACTCTTAAAGGGATGACACCCTCTCTTTAAAGGGACCAAACCCATTCTGAAAAAGGCCACGCCCACTTTTAAAGGGCCCACACCCCCCGGGTTTCTGAGGCCACGCCCCCCGGGTTAAGCCCCGCCCACCTTGTTGATCTCAGCCTGCACCTCATGCTGGTTTTACAAGCCACGCCCCCTCTTAAAGGGACCACACCCATTTTAAAGGAACCACACCTTTTAAAGCCACACCCCCAAGTTTTTGAAGCCACGCCCCCTAGGTTAAGCCCCGCCCACCTTGCTGATGTCCGCCTGCACTTTGCGCTGCTTATGCAAGCCACGCCCCCTCTTAAAGGGACCACACCCATTTTAAAGGAACCACACCCCTTTAAAGCCACACCCCCCGGGGGTTTTGAGGCCACGCCCCCCGGGTTAAGCCCCGCCCACCTTGTTGATCTCAGTTTGCACCTCGGGCTGCTTATGCAAGCCACGCCCCCTCTTAAAGGGACCACACACATTTTAACGAAACCACACCCCTTTAAAGCCACACACCCCGGGAGGGTTGAGGCCACGCCCCCCGGGTTAAGCCCCGCCCACCTTGTTCATTTCAGTTTGCACCTTGTTCTGCTCATGCAAGCCACACCCACTCTTAAAGGGACCACACCCATTTTAAAGGAATGACACCCGTTGTAAAAGAACCACACCCCTTGAAGCCACACCTCCCGGGTTTTTGCAGCCACGCCCCCCGGGTTAAGCCCCGCCCACCTTGTTGATTTCAGTTTGCACCTCGTCCTGCTTATGCAAGCCATGCCCTCTCTTAAAGGGACCACACACATTTTAAAGGAACCACACCCCTTGAAGCCACACCCCCCGGGGGTTTTGAGGCCACGCCCCCCGGGTTAAGCCCCGCCCACCTTGTTGATCTCGGCCTGCACCTCGCGCTGCTTACGGAAGCCATGCCCTCTCTTAAAGGGACCACACCCATTTTAAAGGAACCACACCCATTTTAAAGGAACCACACCTTTAAAAGCCACACCCCCCGGGTTTTTGAGGCCACGCCCCCCGGGTTAAGCCCCGCCCACCTTGTTGATCTCGGCCTGCACCTCGCGCAGTTTGCGCTTGTAGCGCTGCACGTCGCCCTTGAGCTGGTGGTTGTGGTTCTGCAGGGAGCTGATCAGGTGCCGCATCTCGCGGTTGATGGGGCCTGGAAATAGAGAAAAACCCCAAGATTTCACCCCAAAATTCACTAAATTGGCCCAAAAAATCTGTGAAATCCTGGCAAAAAAACCCCAAGATTTCACCCCAAAATTCACAAAATCAGCCCCAAAAAATCTGTGAAATCCGATTAAAAATTCACTGAATTGATCCCAGTGAGGGACACCAAAAAAACCCTAAAAAATCCCAAAATATCCTAAAAAAATAGCCAAAAATCTTGAAGATTTCACCCAAGAATTCATTAAATTGGCCCCAAAATTGTCCTGAATTCCCCCAAGAAACCCTGAAATTATTCACAGTGAGAGACACCAAAAACACAAAAGAAAAGTCCCCCAAAAATTCCCAAAATCTCTAAAATTTGATCTCAAAATTCATTACATTGACCCCAAAAATTCACTTGAAAATTCACTGAATTGGTCACAGTGAGGGACACTAAAAATTCCTTTAAAAATCCCCCAAAAATCCCCCAAAAAATCCTAAAAACAATCCCCAAAATCCCAAATACTTTACCCCCAAATTCACTAAATTGGCCCCAAAAATTCACTTAAAAATTCACTGAATTGATCACAGGGAGTTACCAAAAACCCCCAAAAAATCCCCAAAAATACCTAAAAAATTCCCCAAAAAATTCCTAAAAATATGAAAAAAAATCCCCCAAAAATCCCCAAAAAATCCTAAAAAATTCCCCAAAAAATTCCTAAAAATATGAAAAAAAATCCCCAAAATTCCAAAGATTTTACCCCAAAATTCACTAAATTGACCCCAAAAATTCGCTTAAAAATTCACTGAATTGATCCCAGTGAGGGAACCAAAAAAAACCCCCAAAATTTCCCATAATTCAAAAGACTCTACCCAAAATTCACTTTAATCCATTTCAAAAATTTCAAATTTTCTCCTCATTTTCACAATTTTTTCCCAATTTCTGCCCTTTTTCCCACCCCAGCTGTGGTTTCAGTGCCCAAAATCCAAATTTTGGTGCTTTTAACCCCAATTTTTTGTGTTTTACCTGTCCCAGGTGTGCCCAGGTAACCCCAAATCCCCATTTTTCACCCCAAAATCCCCATTTTTCACCCAAATTTCACGGGGTTTTTTTGGTTTATCCCCTCCCAGCTGTGCCCAAACTCCCAAATTTTCACTGATTTTTTTCCCATCTTTTCCACATCTTTTCCCTCCCAAATGTGCCCAAAATCCCAAATTTTCATCCATTTTACCCCAATTTTTTTCCCAATTTTTCCCAATTTTTTTCTCATTTATCTCTCCCCCAGCTGTGCCCAGGTAACCCCAAGTTTCCCATTTTTCACCCCAAAATCCCCAATTTTTTTCCCCAAATATTCCCAGTTTCCCACTATTTTCACCCGAAATTTTCACTTGAAATTTTCCCCAATTTATTCCCAATTTTTGCCATTTTTTTCTCATTTTTTCCCTCCCATTTTAACCCCAAAATTCCCATTTTTCACCCCAAAATTCCCATTTTTCACCCAAATTTCACGGGGTTTTTTTTTCTTTATCCCCTCCCAGCTGTGCCCAGGTAACCCAAAATCCCCATTTTTCACCCCAAAATCCCCGTTTTTCACCCAACTTTCACGGGTTTTTTTTTATTTATCCCCTCCCAGCTGTGCCCAGGTAACCCCAAATTTTCCCCAATTTTCCCCCAAATTTTCCCCAATTTTCCCCTTTTTTTCCCTCCCAGCTGTGCCCAGGTAACCCCAAATTCCCATTTTTCACCCCAAAATCCCCATTTTTCACCCAAATTTCCCGGGGTTTTTTTCGTTTATCCCCTCCCAGCCGTGCCCAGCTGTGCCAGCTGTGCCCAGGTGTCCTTAAATTCCCAAATTTCCCCAATTTTCCCCAAATTTTTCCCAATTTGTGCCATTTATCCCCTCCCAGCTGTGCCCAGGTAACCCCAAAATTCCCATTTTTCACCCGAATTTCACAGGGTTTTTTGGTTTATCTCCTCCCAGCTGTACCCAGATGTCCCAAACTTCCCAATTTTCCACCCCAAAATTCCCAATTTTTCATCCAAAAAAATTTCCCAATTTTTCCTCCAAAAAAATTCCCAAATTTTCCCCCAAAATTCCGAATTTTTCACCCCAAAATCCCCATTTTTCACCCAAATTTCACGGGGTTTTTTGCGTTTATCCCCTCCCAGCCGTGCCCAGCTGTGCCCAGGTGTGCCAGCTGTGCCCAGCTCTATTCCAAGCCCCCCCCAGGTGTGCCCAGGTAACCCCAAATCCCCATTTTCCACCCTAAAATCCTCATTTTTCACCCAATTTTCACCGGGTTTTTTTCGTTTATCCCCTCCCAGGTGTGTCCAGGTGTGCCCAGCTGTGCCAGCTGTGCCCAGGTCTATTCCAAGACCCCCAGCTGTGCCCAGGTAACCCCAAAATCCCCATTTTTCACCCCAAAATCCCCATTTTTCACCCAAATTTCACGGGGTTTTTTGTGTTTATCCCCTCCCAGCTGTGCCCAGCTGTGCCCAGCTGTGCCAGCCGTGCCCGCCGTGCCCTCACCCGCCTGCTCGTTGGCCGCCAGGTTCTGCTCGAACTCGATCCGCAGCATCTCGTACTCCTTGCGCACCTGGGCCAGGGTGTCCTCCAGCTGGATCACCTCCGTCCGCAGCCGCTTCTGCACCCCCAGCTCGTCGCTCTGAAATAAATTAAATTTAATTTTATAATTATAAAAAAATTCAGAAATTTTTAGAAAATTTTCCAGAATTTTTTCAAAATTTTTCCGGAATTTTTTCGATTTTTTGGTGATTTTTAACGAATTTTTCCTTGTTTTTTGATGTTTATTTCATTTTTTTAAATGATTTTTTCCTTGTTTTTTGATGTTTATTTCGTTTTTTTAAATGATTTTTTATTTTAAATCTCTTTTTTTTTTTAATTATTTTTTTCGTTAAATCTCTTTTTTTTTAAATGATTTTTTTTTAAATCTCTTTTGTGGCGTTTTTCGTCAATTATTCTTTTAAGTGCTCTCGGTTCTTTTGGGAAAATTTGTAAATTCCGGAAAATTATCAAAAAGAATTATCAAAAAAAAAAAAAATTATGGCGTTATGGGATTGATAGTGGCGGCCATCTTGGATGGGGCATTATGGGATTTATGGCACCGGCCGCCATCTTGAATGAGGCATTATGGGATTGATACCACTGGCCACCATCTTGAATGAGGCATTATGGGATTTATGGCCCCGGCCGCCATCTTGAATGAAGCATTATGGGATTTATGGCACTGGTGGCCATCTTGGATTGGAATTATTGGGATTTAAAGATCCAAAATCACCCCAAAACCCAACGGGACCCCTCAGGTGACCCCTGGGGACACGTGGCCAGGTGAGTTCCCACCTCCATGTGCTCACTGTGGCTCCGGCGGCCATCTTGGATGGGGCATTATAGGATTTATGGCACTGGCGGCCATCTTGGATTGGAATTATTGGGATTTAAAGATCTCAAACCACCCCAAAACCCAACGAGACCCCACTGGGGACACCTGGGCAGGTGAGGTTGCACCTCCATGTGGCGCCGGCGGCCATCTTGGATTGCAATTTTTGGGATTTCACCACCCCAAAACCCAACGGGACCCCTCAGGTGACACCTGGGGACACCTGGGCAGGTGAGGCCCCACCTCCATGTGCTCGATGTGGCACCGGCGGCCATCTTGGATGGGGCATTATGGGATTTATGGCACCGGCCACCATCTTGGATGGGCCATTATGTGATTTACAGCACTGGCGACCATCTTGGATCGGAATTATTTGGATTTGAAGATCCAAAATCACCCCAAAACCCAACGGGACCCCACTGGGGACACCTGGGGACACGTGGGCAGGTGAGGCCACACCTCCATGTGGTGCTGGAGGCCATCTTGGATTGCAATTCTTGGGATTTAAACACCTCAAACCAATCTAAAACCCAACGGGACCCATCAGGTGACACCTGGGGACACCTGGCCAGGTGAGCTCCCACCTCCATGTGCTCCATGCAGCACTGGTGGCCATCTTGGCTGGAGCATTATGGGATTTTATGACGCCCAAACCACCCCAAAACTTAATGAAACCCCAGTGGGGACACCTGGGGACCCCTCAGGTGACCCCTGGGGACACCTGGGCAGGTGAGGTCCCACCTCCATGTGCTCCATGTGGCGCCGGCGGCCATCTTGGATTGCAATTATTGGAATTTAAACATCCCCAAAACACCCCAAAAGCCAATGGGACCCCACTGGGGACACCTGGGGACACCTCAGGTGACACCAGGGGACACCTGGGCAGGTGAGGCCGCACCTCCATGTGGCACCGGCGGCCATCTTGGACTGCAATTACTGGAATTTAAACATCCCCAACCCACCCCAAACCCCAACGGGACCCCTCAGGTGACCCCTGGGGACGCCTCAGGTGACCCCTGGGGACCCCTGGCCAGGCGAGGCCCCACCTCCATGTGCTCGATGTGCCGCAGGTGGCTGTTCTTGGTGGCCAGCAGCAGCGCCCGCGCCTCGTCCAGCTGCGTCTTCACCTGCAGGCTCTCGTGGTAGAGCAGCGAGAACTGGGACTGCAGCACCTTGTACTCCAGCGCCTCCTTGACGGCCTCCTCGGGCAGGGAGCGCAGCGCCACCTGCGTGGGGACACCTGGGTGACACCTGGGGGCACCTGGGGGAACCTGACACTGAGGACACCTGAGGACACTGGGGGCACCTGGGGGGGACCTGAGTGACACCTGGGGACATTGGGACACCTGAGGGACACCTGGGGACACCTGGGGGACACTGATACCCTGGGGGAACCCCTGAGGTGACGACCTGGGGGAACATCTGGGGGACACCACCTGACGGGACAGGCCTGAGGGGACACCTGAGGGACACCTGAGTGGACACCTGGGGCACTGGCACACCTGAGTGGACAGAAGAACACGCATGGGGGCACTGAGGACACCTGAGGGCACCTGGCGGGCACCTGGGGGCACCTGAGGGACACCTGGGGAAACCTGGGGGCACCTGAGGACACTGAGGACACTAGCTGAGGGACACCTGCACTGGTGACACCTGACACACCTGGTAGGGACACCGTGGGGGACTGAGCACCTGAGGTGACACCTGAGGACACCTGGGCACTGGGCACCTGGGGGCACCTGAGGGACACCTGAGGGACACCTGAGTGACACCTGACACACCTGAGGGACACCTGGGGCACCTGAGTGACACCTGAGGGACACCTGAGTGACACCTGACACCTGGGGCACCTGGGGCACCTGAGGACACCTGAGGGAACGACTGGGACACCTGGGGGCACCTGAGGGTCATCTGGGGGGCACCTGAGTGACACCTGGGTGACACCTGGGGGACACCTGAGGGGCACCTGAGCGACCGTGACACGCTGGTGACACCTGGGGGCTGACACCTGATGACTACTACACACGAGTGCACCCGGGGGCACTGACACCCTGGGCCGGGCACCTGGGGGAACCTGGGGGGCACGTGAGTGACACCTGAGGGACACCTGAGGGACACCTGCGCAGGGGACACAGCTGGTGACACCTGAGGGACACCTGGGGGACACCTGACACACCTGACACACCTCAGTGACACCTGAGGGACACCTGGGGGACACCTGGGGGAACCTGGGGGGCACCTGAGGGACACCTGAGTGACACCTGGGGGACACCTGCGCAGGGGACACAGCTGGTGACACCTGGGGGCACCTGGGGGGCACCTGGGGGACACCTGAGGGACACCTGAGTGACACCTGAGCGCCACCTGCACGGGGACACAGCTGGTGACACCTGGGGGCACCTGAGTGACCTCTGAGTCACCTCAGGGTCATCTGAGTTGTGTGAGTGACACCTGAGAGTGACACCTGAGGGACACCTGAGGGACACCTGAGTGACATCTGAGTCCCCAAATGTCCCCAATCCCACTTTCCCCCATTTTTTTCCAATGTTCCATACTCCCTCAATGTCCCCAATCCCATTTTTCCCCATTTTCCACCATTTTTTTTTTCAAATTTTTGCCCGTTTTTTTCCCATTTTCTCCCACTTTTTCCCCATGTCCCCAATCCCATTTTTCCCAATTTTCCACCATTTTTTCTCATTTTCCCCCATTTTTCCCAATGTCCCCAATCCCATTTTTCCCAATTTTCCACCTTTTTTTTTCCCAATTTTCCACCTTTTTTTCCCAATTTTTTCCCATTTTTGCTCAATATCCCCAATTCCTTTTTTCCCAATTTTCCACCATCTTTTTCGCAATTTTTTCCCATTTTTCCTCAATGTCCCCCAATGTCCCCAATCCCATTTTTCCCAATTTCCCACCGGTTTTTTTTCAAATTTTTCCCTTTTTTTCCCCTTTTTTTCCTGATTTTTTCCCTTTTTTTCCCGTTTTTTCCCGTTTTTTTGCCCATTTTTTTTCCCATTTTCTCCCATTTTTTCCCAATGTCCCCAAACGTCCCCAAATGTCCCCAATGTCCCCAATCCCATTTTTCCCAATTTTCCACCATTTTTTCCCAATTTTTTTCCCATTTTTTCTCAATGTCCCCAATCCCATTTTCCCAATTTTTCCCAAATTTTTTCCCAATTTTTCCCCATTTTTTCTCAATGTCCCCAAATGTCCCCAATCCCATTTTTCCCAATTTTCCACCTTTTTTTTTCCCAATTTTCCACCCTTTTTTTTCAAATTTTCTCCCGTTTTTTTCCCTTTTTTTCCCGTTTTTTCGCCCGTTTTTTTTCCCATTTTCCTCCACTTTTTCTCACTGTCCCCAAATGTCCCCAGATGTCCCCAAATGTCCCCAATGTCCCCAATCCCATTTTTCCCAATTTTCCACCTTTTTTTTCCCAATTTTTTCCCATTTTTGCTCAATGTCCCCAATCCCATTTTTCCCAATTTTCCACCATTTTTTTTTCAAATTTTCTCCCTTTTTTTCCCCGTTTTTTTCCCTTTTTTTCCCGTTTTTTCGCCCGTTTTTTTTCCCATTTTCTCCCACTTTTTTCCACTGTCCCCCAATGTCCCCAAACGTCCCCAATGTCTCCAATCCCATTTTCCCAATTTTCCACCATTTTTTCCCAATTTTTTCCCATTTTTGCTCAATGTCCCCAATCCCATTTTTTCCCAATTTTCCCCCATTTTTTCCCAATGTCCCCAATCCCAATTTTCCACCATTTTTTTCCCCATTTTTCCCCATTTTTGCTCAATGTCCCCAAATCCCATTTTTCCCAATTTTCCACCATTTTTTTTTCAAATTTTCGCCTGTTTTTTCCTATTTTCCCCCATTTTTGCTCAATGTCCCCAATCCCATTTTTCCCAATTTTCCACCAATTTTTTTTCAAATTTTCTCCCTTTTTTTCCATTTTTTCACCCATTTTTTCCCCATTTTCTCCCACTTTTTTCCAATATCCCCAAACGTCCCCAAATGTCCCCAAATGTCCCCAATGTCCCCAATCCCATTTTTCCCAATTTTCCACCATTTTTTTTTTCAAATTTTCTCCCCTTTTTTTCCCGTTTTTTCGCCCGTTTTTTTCCCATTTTCTCCCACTTTTTTCCAGTGTCCCTAAATGTCCCCAATCCCATTTTTCCCAATTTTCCACCGTTTTTTTTCCCATTTTCTCCCATTTTTGCTCAATGTCCCCAATCCCATTTTTCCCAATTTTCCACCTTTTTTTTTCAAATTTTCTCCCATTTTTTCCTTTTTTTTCCCGTTTTTTCGCCCGTTTTTTTTCCCATTTTCCCCCCTTTTTTCCCAATGTCCCCAAATGTCCCCAAACGTCCCCAAATGTCCCCAAATGTCCCCAATCCCATTTTTCCCAATTTTCCACCATTTTTTTTTTCAAATTTTTGCCCGTTTTTTCCCATTTCCCCCATTTTTCCCAATGTCCCCAATCCCATTTTTCCACCATTTTTTTTCAAATTTTTGCCTGTTTTTTGCCCGTTTTTTGCCCGTTTTTTTCCCGTTTTTTCCCGTTTTTTCGCCCGTTTTTTTTCCCATTTTCCCCCATTTTTTCCCACTGTCCCCAAATGTCCCCAAATGTCCCCAAATGTCCCCAGAAGTCACCTTGAGCCTCTCCTGGCCCCTGACGGCCGCCTGCAGCTCCAACTGCAGCTTCTCCAGCTCGGCCATGCGGGAATTGGCCAACTCCTGGTTCCCCTCCAGCTCCGCGTTCAGCATCTCAAACTGAGGGGAAAAAACCCAAAAATGCCAACATTTACCCCAAAAATCCATTGGGGTTTCAAAATTCCATAAATTCCCCAAAATTCAAAAAAAATTCACAAAAAATTCCCACAAAAAATGGCAAAATTTGACCCAAATCCATCAAAATTTCACCCAAGTTTGTCCCAAGCTCAGCATCTCAAACTGGGGGGAAAAAACCCAAAAATCCCAGAATTTACCCCAAAAATCCATTGGGATTTCAAAATTCCATGAATTCCCAAAAATTCCCAAAAAAATTCCATTAAAAAACACCAAAATTTGACCCCAATCCACCAAAAATCCACCCCAAGTTCAGCATCTCAAACTCGGGATAAAAACCCCAAAAATCCCAAAATTTACCCCAAAAATCCATTGGGATTTCAAAATTCCATAAATTCCCCAAAATTCCCAAAAAAATCCCATGAAAAAACACCAAAATTTGACCCAAATCCATCAAAATTCCACCCCAAATTTGTCCCAAGCTCAGCATCTCAAACTGGGGAAAAACCCAAAAATCCCAGAATTTACCCCAAAATTCCATTGGGATTTAAAAATTCCACAAATTCCCCAAAATTCCCAAAGAATTCCCCAAAAATTCCCAAAAAATTCACACAAAAAACACCAAAATTTGACCCAAATCCATCAAAATTCTACCCAAATCCAGTATCTCAAACTCGGGAAAAAAACCCCAAAATCCCAAAATTTGCCCCAAAATTCCACTGGGATTTAAAAACTCCATAAATTCCAAAAAAATTCACAAAAAATTCCCACAATAAAAACACCAAAATTTGACCCAAATCCATCAAAATTCCACCCCAAATCCAACATCTCAAACTCGGGAAAAAACCCCAAAAATCCCAAAATTTACCCCAAAAATCCATTGGGATTTAAAAATTCCATAAATTCCAAAAAAATTCACAAAAAAATCCCATGAAAAAACACCAAAATTTGACCCAAATCCATCAAAATTCCACCCCAAATTTGTCCCAAGTTCAGCATCTCAAACTGGGGGAAAAAACCCAAAAATCCCAAAATTTACCCCAAAAATCCATTGGGATTTAAAAATTCCACAAATTCCCCAAAATTCCCAAAAAATTCCCAAAAAATTCACAAAAAATTTCCACAAAAAATGGCAAAATTTGACCCAAATCCATCAAAATTCCACCCCAAATCCAACATCTCAAACTCGGGAAAAAAACCCAAAAATCCCAAAATTTACCCCAAAAATCCATTGGGATTTAAAAATTCCATAAATTCCCCAAAATTCCCAAAAAATTCACAAAAAAATTCCCAAAAAATTCCCACAAAAAACACCAAAATTTGACCCAAATCCATCAAAATTCCACCCCAAATTTGTCCCAAATTCAGCATCTCAAACTCGGGAAAAAAACCCAAAAAATCCCAAAATTTACCCCAAAAATCCATTGGGATCCAAAAATTATAAAAATTCCCAGATTCCCATAAATTGCCCCAAAAATTCCCAAAAAATTCCCTCAGTTTTCAAAAAAAATTCTCCCAAAAATCTTAATTTTTCTCCTAAACCTCCATCAATTTTCCCTAAAACTTCTCCCAAAATTCCCCAAATTTTCCCCCCAAAAATTTTTGTGTTTTTCCCCAATTTTCCTCAAAACTTCTCTAAAAAAATGCACAAAATTCACAAATTTTCCCCCAAAATTCTCCACAAAAATTCCCAAATTTTCCCCCAAATTTCCCCCAAAAATTCCTCCAAAATTCCCCATTTTTGCCAAAAAATCCCCCAATTTTTTCCCCAAAAATCTCCCAAAAATGCCCTCAAAAATTCAGAATTTTTGCCAAAAAATCTCAAATTTTTTCCCCAAAATTCCCGACTTTTTCCCCAAAAAATCTCCCAAAAATTCCCCCCTCAAAAATTCAGAATTTTTGCCAAAAAGTCCCCAATTTTTTCCCCAAAATCCCCCAGAAAATGCACGAAATTTTCCCCAAAAAATCTCCCAAAAATTCCCAAATTCACCCCAATAATTCTCCCCTCCAAATGCCCCAAATATTTCCTAAAAATTCCCTCAAAAATTCCCAATTTTTTGCCAAAAAATCCCAAATTTTTTCCCGAAAAATTCCCCTTTTTTTTGCAAAATTCTCAATTTTCTTACACAAAAAATCTCCCAAAAATTCCCTCAAAAATTCCCAATTTCTGCCAAAAAAATCCCACATTTTTTCCCCAAAATTCCTGATTTTTTCCCCAAAAAATCTCCCCAAAATTCCCAAATTCACCCCAAATTTTCCCCAAATTTCTCTACAAAAATCCCAAATTTTTGCAAAAAAATCCCCAATTTTCTCCCCAAAATACCCCCCTTTTTTTGGCAAAAGTCTCAATCTTCCCCGAAAAAAAATCTCCCAAAAATTCCCTCAAAATTTCCCAATTTTTGCCAAAAAATCCCCAATTTTTCCCCAAAAACCCCCAGAAATTCTCCCAAAAAAAATTTCCCAAAAATTCCCAAATTCACCCCAAATTTCTCCACAAAAATTCCCAATTTTTTGGCAAAAAATGCCCAATTTTTTCCCCAAAATTCTCAATTTTCCCCCCAAAAAAATCTCCTGAAAATTCCAATTTTTACCAAAAAAATACCCAATTTTCACCAAAAAATCCCAAATTTTCGCCAAAAAATCCCATTTTTTCCCCAAAATCCCCCAGAAATTCTCCCCAAAAAAATTTTCCAAAAATTCCCAAATTCACCCCAAATTTTCCCCCAAAAATGTCCAATTTTTTCCCCAAAATTCCTTTTTTGCAAAATTCTCAATTTCCCCAAAAAAATCTCCCAAAAATTCCCAATTTTTACCCAAAAAATCCCCAATTCTTCGCCAAAAAATTCCCAATTTTTCTCCCAAAAAATTCCCAATTTTTCCCCAAAAAAACCCCCAATTTTTCCCTAAAAAACCCCCAAATTTTTGCCAAAAAAATCCCAAATTTTTGCCCAAAAAATCCCCAATTTTTCCCCAAAAAAACCCCAATTTTTGCAAAAAAAAATCCCAATTTTTTGCCAAAAAATTTCCAATTTTTCCCCAAAAAAATTCCCAATTTTTTGCCAAAAAATTCCCAATTTTTCCCCAATTTCCCGTTACCTTCTGCATGCTCAGGGTGATTTGTCCTCCCTGGAATCCTCCGGAACTCCCGGATCCGTACGAGCCCGAGGTCAGCTGGGAAAAAACACCAAAAATTCACAAAAATCCCCAAAATTTCACCCAAAAATTCACCAAATTCACCCCAAAAATTCACTTAAAAATTCACTGAATTATTCACAGTGAGGGACATGAAAAATCCCAAAAAATCCAAAAAAAATCCCCAAAAAATCCCAAAAAAATCCCCCAAAAATTCCAAAAAAACCCCAAAAAATCCCCAAAAAATCTCCAAAAAATCCCAAATTTTCTCCCATTTTCCCCCCAATTTTCCTGCAATTTCTCCCAATTTTCTCCAAAATTTTCTCCCAATTTTCACCGATTTTCTCCCAAATTTTCTCCCAATATTTTCTCAATTTACCCCCAATTTTCTTTGAAATTTCTCCCAATTTTCCCTCCAAATTTTGTCCCAATTTTTACCAATTCCCCATCCCAGGTAACCCCAAAATTCCCATTTTTCACCCAAATATTCCCCAAATTTTCCCAGTTTCCCACCATTTTCCTCCCCGATTTTCCCCCAAATTTTCCCCAATTTCCACCAATTTATTCCCAATTTTTGCCATTTTTTTCTCATTTTTTCCCTCCCATTTTTACCCAAAATTCCCATTTTTCACCCCAAAATCCCCAATTTTTTCCCCAAATATTCCCAATTTCCCACCATTTTCCTCCTCAATTTTCACCCCAAATTTTCCCCAATTTATTCCCAATTTTTGCCATTTTTTTCTCATTTTTTCCCTCCCATTTTAACCCCAAAATTCCCATTTTTCACCCCAAAATCCCCATTTTTCACCCAAATTTCACGGGGTTTTTTGCGTTTATCCCCTCCCAGCTGTGCCCAGGTGTCCCTAAATCCCATTTTTCACCCCAAAATTCCCCAATTTTTTCACCTCAAAATTTCCTAATTTTTCTTGCAAAATCCCCAATTTTTCATCTTAAAATTCCCCATTTTTCACCCTAAAATCCCCATTTTTCACCCCAAAATCCCCATTTTCCACCCAAATTTCCCGGGGTTTTTTTGCCTTTATCCCCTCCCACCCGTGCCCAGGTGTGCCCAGCTGTGCCAGCTGTGCCCAGGTAACCCCAAAATCCCAATTTCTTGCCCAAAAATCCCAATTTTTCACCCCAAAAATCCCCATTTTTCACCCTAAAATCCCCATTTTTCACCCAAATTTCACAGGGTTTTTTCCCTTTATCCCCTCCCGTCCATGCCCAGCTGTGCCAGCTGTGCCCAGGTAACCCCAAATCCCCATTTTTACCCCAAATTTCCCATTTTTCACCCCAAAATCCCCATTTTTCCACCTAAAATCCCCATTTTTCACCCGATTTTCCCGGGGTTTTTTGCATTTATCCCCTCCCATCCATGCCCAGCTGTGCCAGCTGTGCCCCAGCTGTGCCAGCTGTGCCCAAGTATCCCCAAAATCCCCATTTTTTTACCCTAAAATCCCCAGTTTTTTTACCCCAAAATCCCCATTTTTCACCCAATTTTCACGGGGTTTTTTTCCTTTATCCCCTCCCACCCGTGCCCAGGTGTGCCCAGCTGTGCCAGCTGTGCCAGCTGTGCCCAGGTAACCCCAAAATCCCCATTTTTCACCCCAAAATCCCAATATTTCATCCAAAAATCCCAATATCTCATCTTAAAATCCCCATTTTTCACCCGATTTTCCCGGGGTTTTTTGCCTTTATCCCCTCCCACCCGTGCCCAGGTGTGCCCAGCCGTGCCAGCTGTGCCAGCTGTGCCAGGTGTGCCCAAGTATCCCCAAAATCCCCATTTTTTTGCCCCAAAATCCCCATTTTTCACCCTAAAATCCCCATTTTCCACCCAAATTTCACGGGGTTTTTTTCCTTTATCCCCTCCCACCCGTGCCCAGGTGTGCCCAGCTGTGCCAGCTGTGCCCAGGTACCCCAAAATCCCAATTTTTCATCCAAAATTCCCAATTTTTCATCTCAAAATCCCAATCTTTCGCCCTAAAATCCCCATTTTCCACCCAAATTTCGCGGGGTTTTTTGCCTTTATCCCCTCCCAGCCGTGCCCAGCTGTGCCCAGGTGTGCCCAGGTGACCCCAGGTGTGCCCAGGTAACCCAAAATCCCCATTTTTCACCCTAAAATCCTCATTTTTCACCCAAATTTCACGGGGTTTTTTGCCTTTATCCCCTCCCATCCGTGCCCAGCTGTGCCAGCTGTGCCCAGGTACCCCCAAAATCCCAATTTCTTCCCAAAATCCCCATTTTTCACCCCAAAATCCCCATTTTTCACCCTAAAATCCCCATTTTTCACCCAAATTTCACGGGGTTTTTTGCCTTTATCCCCTCCCACCCATGCCCAGGTGTGCCCAGCTGTGCCAGCTGTGCCAGCCGTGCCCCACCTGCTCCAGGGCCTCGGCCAGGTGCCGGTCCAGCCGCCCCTCCCTCTTGCGCAGTTTGGCGCTGTCCCACTGCAGCCCCTCCAGCGTCGTCCCCATCTCCAGAACCTTCGTCTCTGCCGAGGTGGCCTTGTCCTGCAGCTCCGCCAGCTGGGAAAGGGTTAAATTAGAAAAACACAAAAAAAATCACCAAAAAACCCGAGGATTTTAGCCCAAAATTCACCAAATTGGCCCCAAAAAAATCGCAAAAAAACCCGGTGGTTTTAGCCCAAAATTCGCTCAATTAATCCAAAAAATTCACTTAAAAATTTACTGAATTGGTCACATTGAGGGACAGGTGACATGCAAGAAATCCCCAATAAATTGCAAAAAAACCCGAGGATTTCAGCCCAAAATTCATTAAAATGGTCCCAAAAAAATGGCAAAAAAACCCGATGATTTTAGCCCAAAATTCACCAAATTGACCCCAAAAATATCCCCAAAATTCCAGAGATTTTTTGCCCAAAATTCACCAAGAATCCCCCAAAAAAATCCCCAAAATTCCAGAGATTTTTACCCCAAAATTCACTAAACTGACCCCAAAAATTCACTTAAAAATTCACTGAATTGGTCACAGTGAGGGACAGCTGGGAGACACCAAAAAACCCCCAAAAATCCCAAAAAAATCTGAAAAAATTCCCTAAAAATCCCAAAGATTTTACCCCAAAATTCACTAAATTGACCCCAAAAATTCACTTAAAAATTCACTGAATTGGTCACAGTGAGAGACACCAAAAACCCAAAAAAAACCCCCAAAATTCTGAATATTTGACCCCAAATTTCCCTGCTGAGGGGGCCTTGTCCTGCAGCTCCGCCAGCTGGGAGGGGGAAAATGAGGAGAAAAATGTCAAAATATGGCAAAAAAACCCGAGGATTTCAGCCCAAAATTCACCAAATTGGCCCCCAAAATTCCAGAGATTTTTAGCCCAAAATTCACTAAATTGACCCCAAAATTCACTAAATTGACCTCAAAAATATCCCCAAAATTCCAGAGATTTTTAGCCCAAAATTCACCAAATTGACCCCAAAATTCACTGAATTAACCCCAAAAATATCCCCAAAATTCCAGAGATTTTTAGCCCAAAATTCACCAAATTGACCCCAAAATTCACTGAATTAACCTCAAAAATATCCCCAAAATTCCAGAGATTTTTAGCCCGAAATTCACCAAATTGGCACCAAAAAATCCCCAAAATTCCAGAGATTTTTAGCCCAAAATTCACTAAATCAGCGCCAAAAATTCACTGAATTGGTCACAGTGAGGGACACCAAAAACCCCAAAAAATCCCCAAAAAATCCCTAAAAATTCCCTAAAAATCCAAAGATTTTACCCCAAAATTCACTGAACTGACCCCAAAAATTCACTTAAAAATTCACTGAATTGGTCACAGTGAGGGACACCAAAAACCCCAAAAAAGCCCCCAAAATTCTGAATATTTGACCCCAAATTTCCCTGCTGAGGTGGCCTTGTCCTGCAGCTCCGCCAGCTGGGAAAGGGTTAAATTAGAAAAACACAAAAAAAATCACCAAAAAAACCCGAGGATTTTAGCCCAAAATTCACCAAATTGACCCCAAAAAAATGGTAAAAAAATGCGATGATTTTAGCCCAAAATTCGCTAAATTAATCCAAAAAATTCACTTAAAAATTCACTGAATTGGTCACAGTGAGGGACACCAAAAACCCAAAAAAAATCCCCAAAATTTCAAAGATTTTACCCCAAAATTCACTAAATTAACCCCAAAAAAATCCCCAAAATCCCAGAGATTTTTAGCCCAAAATTTGCTAAATTGACCCCAAAATTCACTAAATTGACCCCAAAAATTCACTTAAAAATTCACTGAATTGGTCACAGTGAGGGACACCAAAAACCCCAAAAAAATCCTAAAAAAATCCCCAAAATTTCAGAGATTTTACCCCAAAATTCACTAAATTGACCCCAAAAATTCACTTAAAAATTCACTGAATTGGTCACAGTGAGGGACACCAAAAACCCCAAAAAATCCCCTAAAAAATCCCAAAATTCTAAAAATTTTACCCCAAAAATCAGCGAAATTCACTCAAAAATTCCTGAATTGGGCACAGTGAGGGACACAAAAAAAACCCCAAAAAAATCCTAAAAAATTCCCCAAAATTCCCCAAGATTTTACCCCAAAATTCACTGAATTGACCCCAAAAATTCACTTAAAAATTCACTGAATTGGTCACAGTGAGGGACAGGTGAGGGACACCAAAAACCCCAAAAAGTCCCCAAAATTCCCAATTTTTCACCCCAAAATTCCCCATTTTCCCCCCTAAAATCCCCATTTTTCACCCAAATTTCACGGGGTTTTTTGCATTTATCCCCTCCCATCCATGCCCAGGTAACCCCAAAATCCCCATGCAAAATTCCCAATTTTCCACCCCTAAAATTCCCCATTTTTCACCCCAAAATTCCCAATTTTTTCATCCTAAAAATCCCCATTTTTCCCCCTAAAATCCCCATTTTTCACCCAAATTTCACGGTTTTTTTTCCTTTTCCCCTCCCAGCCGTGCCCGGTAAAAA